>NW_009954232.1:206275-251140 GCF_000747805.2 Chaetura pelagica | reverse complement strand
CACGCCATCGCCACACTGCAGAATCCTGGAATGGCCCGAAAGACCCGGTTCCGGCCCCTGCGTGGCAGGGACACCTCCCACCAGACCCAGTTGCTCGGAGCCCCATCCAGCCTGGCCTTGGACACCTCTGGGAGGTGCATCCACAACCTCCCCGGGAAACCTGTGCCAGCGTCTCACCACCCTCGGTGAAGGATTCTCTACTACTACCTGATCTAAAACTACCATTTTTCAGCTTAAAAGCGTTACCCCTCACTCTGTCCCTACAAGCCCTTCCGGAAGCCCCTCCCCAGCTTTCCTGCAGGCCCCCTCAAGCCCTGGAGGGCTGCAATAAGCTCTCCCCAGGGATGCTCCAGGCTGAACAACCTCAGCTCTCAGCCCGCCCAGAGCAGCGCAGCCCTGAGAGGGGCTGCCGTGGGGCTTCACCTCGTGTCAGGTGCCCAGCGGAGCTTGTTGCAGGAGCAACAGGGCTTTGTGCCCTGGCAGGGACCTGGAAACCAGCAGGGCAGTGCTCAGAGGGGGGGGTCAGCACCATGGCCCAGCTAGTCAGCGACAGCAGAGAGGAGAAGCTGCAGAGCCATGGAGTGGGAATGCTCTGGCTCCCTAGGAACACTCCAAGCAGGGTTTCAGAGCACTCTGAGGTTTGGCAAAGGCAAAATCTAAGGCAAAAAAACATTATCACCCAAAGAAAAAAAAAAAAAGGTTAATTGAATCAGTGGTTTCCATTTCTTCAGGTGTTTTGGTGGATTTTGAATTCAGCTCTAGTTGCAGAACTAGACACAAGGCTGGGCCCCTACTGCTTAGAATGTATTTATGTGTATAACATCTTCAGAAGGAGTTAAGAAAATCCTACTAACTGTCATTCGATGATACAGAATGTCAGAGCAATTAATGACTACCTCTATACAAGTACCTTAGGCCAGGCCACCCATTGAGAACCACAGTCTTAAATTTTGCATAAATGCTCCCTGTGCACTGTGTGGTGTTAACAGAGAAGCCTAAAAATAAAATCCACAGAGACTAAGATGATGAATGGGAAGGTGCCAAGCCAGCAAATGAGAAACACTGCTGGAGGTGTAACTTGAGCTTTTCCTTTTTTAGGAATGTAAGGATTTAATTTGGGGTTGCAGATTTGTAGCATGTTTATCCCTAAATGGCGTTTACTACCTGGAGTCCTTTCTTTCAGTGACAAGCTGCTTTCAGGTCTTTCCTACAAAACAGAGCCAGAGACACTTCCTTTTTTCTAGGTTACTTAGCAGAACACATGGTCACACAGATACTCAGTTCCATTTTGTCTGCAGGGACATGAGTCCTGATTACTCTTTCCTGTCTAAGAAAATGCCCTCTTTGCCATCCGTCAGCTGTCCCAAAGACCGAGGTGCCAGCATGTCTATTGTTCTTGTTTCATGGAGAAAGATTGAAGGCTAAAGCAGATTCTTTGTCTATCAGACACAGTCCTAACTTGCTTATTCCACCAAGCAGATAAAGTACACATGACTGTGACAAGATACAAAACGGTGTCTTCATGGCCAATGAGAAGCTCACCTGGCTTCTCACTACCCCATTTATGCAGTGACCAAAACTACAGCTTATTACATTGTATATGGCCTGCATGTCCACATTCTACCCACACCATAGAAGTATTTAATTACTCCCTGCTTAATAAACATTCTGCCATTACCTTTTTTTTTTTTTTTTTTTTTTTTTTTTAGGATTATGGATCTATTTTACTATCCACCTAATTTTGTTATTCTCTTGTTGTATAAAAATTGTATCTATCACTCACACCTTCCATGGCATCTTCTTTGGTTCCTACTTTAGCAAATCTTTTGTCTGAGTAAACACATTAATCAATGCCCTAGTCAGGTCTGCAATGGATTTGGCAAAGGAGAGTTGCTGCCAAGCCTTCCTTTTAAAGATTCTCAGCTCTAAAGGATGAGAAGGGGTGAGAAAGTAAGTACACATGCCACACCATGGAAGGGTCAGGCATTCCAAGGGCCATGGGTTCCTTGATCTGGAACATTTAATTTTCAGGTTGTTCCATCAGCAGTCATACTCATGAAGAATGATTTCCTGCAGGGGGCCTATGCCACTGCAGTAACCCCCTTTCCTTCGTTTGTTCCCTACAACCTCCTCCCAGTACATCCAGCTCTTCTGTAACTCCTTTGATCCCAAATATCCTCAGTTCCCTCTACACCCACAGCTCAAGGCTGGCCAGCCTGTCTGGAGACTGTCTGGTGGAGCCCTCCCCACATGTATGGCCATTAGCTCACAGTGCAGGCTTTTCCAATTTAGACCTTGCTGTAATTCCCGGATACTAATTTTTTGCTTTTAAAACAACTATAAAGTATCTTTGATACCTTGTCAGATTTGTTCAAAATTTGTCACGTGGTTTAAATGTTTGTAGAGCAAATGCCTGAATTTTTGCAGGGGCTGGCATATCCTTTCTGCCCTTAGGACAGCAGCCTAAAGTACATGGCTATGAGGTAGGTGTATGGCCAGGATTGTGTGGCAGCAAGAGGAGGGAGAAGTTGCTTCCTGCACTGGTTCCCTGGCAGTGCTGGCTCCTCCACAGTGCTAGGGAACAGCAGGAGAACAAATGGCTGTCCTAAGTAGTTCTTCTAACCAAGGAAATTAGGTTTTACATCATTATTCTATTTTTATCCTTTTTTTTCTCCCTCCAAGAAAAGCTATCCTAACAGTCAACATTAATGCAGGGTTATAGTGTATCATCAAAACAGTACAACAGCAATGTTCACCTGCAAAAACAGTTGTCTGCTGCTGGGCACTGCTACTAAAAATGTATCCATCAAAATTGTGGTTATTACGTGTGATAACTGGCACACAGTATTTATTTTGTTGATTTTTGCCTTATAAAAACAAACTTATAGAATTTGGTTTCTATTTTTTATTTTCATCAAATAAACATTTTAAACATTTATTTGTTAGCAATCCTGTATTGTTGTTATTTTGAACATTAGTCAATGTTACGAATTTTTGGTTACATTTCATTTTAAGTAGCAGTGCAGAAGAATTCTGTGGCTTTAGTTTTGGAGCCAACACAAAATAATGATGTTAATTCTGGTGCCTAGGACATCCATCTTGAGTTGCTGTGGGAAACTGAGACACCTTTTCTTTTGCTTTATGAGCTGAGCAAAGAATGTTTTTCAGCCAAAATTGCTTTGTAAGTTTAATTAAAATTAGCTAATGTTTCAAATTGACCTGCACTATGATTTCTAGCATTTTAGCTGTATATCTTGGCTCTCCCTTACTTAATAACTATAGTCCCAATTATTTCATTCTGGTATTACTTCTCACTTACTGTTTACAAAAGATAGCCCTGCCACATGAGAAGGGCAATTAAACAATATTGTTACGGACCTTTTAGTGCTTATTCTTTCAAATCCTGATCTTTGGAGTGACTACCATGGATAATTCTCTCCTAAAAGATACCTTTATATAAGAATAAATATGTACAGTAACATGCAGAAGATTTACACATAAGTTAAAAACATGTAGGCTGTAGGAAGTGAAAATGTTCTCATTCATTATCTGCGCTTTGCCACTGACAGGGAGAGGTGTGTGATGATGCAGGTATTATAATATCAACACACAGCATTCAGAACTACAACATTATCTATAAAACAGCAATGTGCACAGGCATAAAAGCAAAGATATTCATGGCGGTATCATAAGATGAAGCTATAAACCTTTTTAAAGACCAATGTTTGTCTTTTGAAGCATACATTGCCAAAACCACATGGAAGTTTCAAGGAACAGTTATTTTTAAATTATCTGTTTAGCTGTTCCTGTTTGCTTTTGCTGTGCATTCATTTAAAAGCAAGTGTTTAAATTGACTCCTTACCTTGCAAGACAGAAACATGGCTTAGCATCAGCTCTCTCCTCTAAGGACCTCCACATTAATACTTCTGCAGTGGTACTTCTGTTGCGTTTCCTCACAGAAAATGTTAGACAACAGCAGTGGGTTACTTTGTTCCTGTTTGTTTTTTTTAAAGAACGGGTTTGATAATTTACTCTAATTTTAGACCTTGACTATTCTTGGCAAGATTCAGTTGGGCTAGATCAATTGAACCTTGTACCAGAAGCTTCATTCAGCAGTCTTCATGAGCACAAATTCTCTACTTTTTTTTTTCTCTAAATTTTTTTCTAATGAACCTCATACATTTTGCTCAGTTGTAAATAAAATAATGTGCAGGTACAGAGTATTTGTAACATTTGAAGATGCACCAAGCATTAGTAATTGTTAGATTAAAATAATAATAATAAAAAGTCTGTATTGCAAAGTTTTCTTCCTTCCATTGATAGTGCTCTTTAGTCTTCTGCAGAAGTTCAGTGATTACACAAAATTTGATAATGTGACAGAAAGTCATGCCCAGAGCAAGTATTTATCATAACACAAAACCTATGAAAACATTTAATCTGCTTTAAATTGAAAGAACCCTTTTCTTTTAGTGAAATTAATCTTTTTGAAGTACAATTTCAGCAAACACATCAGTGTAATTGCAGTTCCCCTCTAGAGCTTATGGCCAAAGGTTGAGTTACCAGCGTGGGCTCGTGCATGTGACAGGTCACCAGATCCCATCTGCATACTGTTCACTAAGCAAACAGTGGGCCAGCCTCTGTGTGCTGAGCATGGGGGACAGGGGGACATGTCCTCAGGGAACAACTTTATGTCCATAAACTATACATCGTGTGGCTGATACCAGTCTCAAAAAGCCACTAATGAACTTGATTCATTAAAACCATGTGCAGGTTTCTGTTGTTTGTCAGTTTATGCTCTGTCTTCTCCTGACAAGTCCAAAGCTTAACCTGAGATCTCACTGTCCATCAGGGTGTGATCCACTTTTAACAAGAGAAGAGAACATACCACAAAGCACTATCTGCACTGGCAGGGAGCTGTTTGGGTGAGATACGCCCTTCCCTTTCACCTGTGGCTTCCAGGTGAGCTGTGCTCCAGGTGGTGAATTGCAGAAAATGACAACATTCTTGCCAGGCTGATTCTTGCCTAAAATCTGATGCTTCCATGACAAGCCACCAAGCAACAAGAGACAATAGCCAGATCTTGAGGGAACTCTGACTTGCACCAACTGCAATTGGCAGTGATTCATAGGAAGGTCAGAACCACTTTGGCAAAGCCCCTGGTAGAGCCATCCACAAGGAAGCAATAAACTGGTTCCTTACCTCTGTAAGCAAACAGCCAAAGCCATGTTAGATTGTACTTGCAATGTCTGTCTCACACAATGCTGTATTTAGACCTTATTTTGTAGCTTCGTCTCCAGGTAGTTCAGATGACTTTGTTTTCTTTACTGCTTGCTTTATGAGCTTTTAAATAAATTTTATTAACAGAGATTATATTGTCTGTTGACTGCTAATACAAAAATCAGTTTGGTGTGGACTCCGAGCATCTAACTCTGTTGGTAAGAGGGAGTTCATAGGTTTCTCTCTTTCTAACTTCTTATGAGATAATTTTGAGTTGTATTTTCTAGCTTGCCCTTTTTGTCTGTTTTGTGTTTTCTACATTTCCTTTTAACCAGGATGGCTTCTTAGCCACTATAGTGTTGTATGTTGGTGGAATGATGGCTTTTTCAGCATTTGTTCGGAAATCTTCAAAGAGTTCCTAGGTTTTGTTAGAACTGCCATTAACACTATAATGTCATTTTATGATTAATTATTGCAACATTCACATTAAGGAATTACTTTTACTAAGAGTGACTGTGATAGTTATGAAGTGAGAGTTCTGTGAGGACCATGTTCCTCTGTTGTGGTGTAAATTCCTCTTGCCTGTTCATCACAGGTGACATTCTGGAAATGAATTGGTCATTCATTCCGGGTTGTGACAAAAAATGTTTCATGGTGGGAATCAGTGTCCTCTATATACCCTGCCAACAACATTTTTATGTATGATGTGTCCTTCCTTGGGAAGAAACAAACTAATTCTAGTCAAAGGTAAATTTATAATTTTGTGTCTGCCTTATTATGAAGTTATATCCATTTTACAAACATCTTATGTTTTATCCTGGCTAGTTCACTTCCTATAGAATTACACGTAAAGCTTTTTTTTTTTTTTTCTGCATATCTGCTCAGAACATACAAAATCATGTAGAAGAATGTAAAAAATATGTTTAAAAAAACTAGCAAAACTTAATGTTCACAGTTGGGTATATAACAGTTTATTTTCAGTACAATGGGAGATCACTTTTTGGACTCTAAATTCGTGACAGCTACACTTACAATAATTTTTAGAAGGCCTTACTTCAGTTGCAATGATCATAACTGGATTTCAAACTTATAATCTGAAGTCTCTTCAGCATAGCAAAGGGCAGTAGCATATTTCTCATGAACAGTGTTCTAGCTCGTCCAGCTTAACTGGAATCCTGATGGTAAAATCACATATTCAGCATGAAATTTTATGTAAACTTGATGAGATGTAGCAGTAAACGGAGAGATGTTTGTATCCTAGAATTAAAGACAAGAAAAAAGAAAAGCTCTGTTGAACACCAAGGTCCTTTGGAAAAGCCAGTCAAAGAGTTAAAACTGAGGCACAAATCAGACCATAGTTTGAAAGGAACCTCAGATCTGTGCTAGGTGCTACTTTTGCATTTCTTCCTCAAGGTATGACAAGAAGTATTTAAGTCACGGATACAACTAAATACAGAGCACAATGGCTCGATGAGGCCTCCCGCTAGATGTCACTGTAAGGTCTGCATTGCAAGGCTCCCAAGGTGCCACGCAAGCCTTATGCCTTCACTTCCACTCATCCGTGTGGAATTCCTGGCAGAGCTGGGAAACAATCCTCGATACAAAACAGTAAAGACTAATTTTACCCAACTGCAGGGTGACAGACAGGCTATACATACCCCCCCGCAGTATGGCCCAGCTGGGGGATGGGTGGCATCTGGCCCATCGTAAAGCACCAGGTAGTTGCTCCCGCAGTCCCCTGGGTCGTCGATGCTGATGAAATCGAAGTTCACGGTGACAATTCGTCCCCTGGGCACAGTAATGACCCACTCACAGTCAGTGTTGTTGTGGTAAGCTGCAGGGTAGCCGGGACTAGCAAACGAGCCAGTCCTGCCGTATAATGTTCCTCCACATCCTGGGAATAGACACTGTTAATTAGCTGAGAAGGCTGTTTCACAAGACACTACATGATGTAGTACATTAGTACAGTATCAGTAGTAATACTGAAAAAGAGAAAATGCTGGGAGCTGGAACAATGAATGTGGATAAAAGCATTAATCCAGTATGAGAAAAAACTGAATCTCTACCTTCAGCAGCCTGAGAATAGAAGTGGGCCATCACTGGATATTAAAAATCAAGCCCCCCAAAACTCTTTGAAACTAGAACCCAAGTCTTAAGTCTGTACCTTGGTCCATTCAGTTCCCATCTACTCAATTGGAGACAGCTCTTTGGCTGGTTTTTGGAAAGAAAAGTAGCGTGTCCTCTTCTGATAGAAAAATACAGAGAACTCAGAGAACATTAAGTTGAACATTAAGAACATTAAGAGAACATTAAGAACATATTAAGTAAACTAAAGGCCATTTATAAAAAAAATCAGTCTCCAACAGCAGGCAGAAGCAGATGCCCTGGAAGAAATGCAAGTTACAAAGTGAGAGTAAGTATGTGCAGATCATGGCCCAGGTTACTCTGACAGCCTCCAAGAATTTTCAGCTCACAGCTCCCCAGATGGCATCTTTGTATTTGTCTTTATCAGATGTCTTCCATGAACCTGTTCAAGTACCTTTTAAATCCATGTAAACTTGTAGCATCCTATGGGAAGGAGCTCCACAGCTTAACTGTGTTCTGTGTGAATAAATGTGTTGAATACTTTTGTTTTTGAACCTACTGCCTCCTGCCTTTATCCTGTGGCCTTTAGTTCCTCTATAGGATTAGTCAAGGAATAGCTTACCATCCAATATCACTGAATTTTATGGGCCTCAGAAGTTTTTTTTACCAGATACCTCATACAGAAGTAATTTTTTATGGTAAGCCATTAGATATACTGCATTCTTCATAAGAGGAGACCATAACTGTGCACATCAATTTGTGTGTGAACTAGGGACTTACCCAGTGGCTATTTGTTGTTTCTCCCCTCCGTAACAATTCCTAGCATTGCACTAGCCTTCCCAACTACTAGTGAGCAGTAAACTCTTGCTTTCATGAAACTATTTTACCCCCAAGAACTTGTTGCCGACTACAGAAGTCAACTCAGAACACATATTTTTGTCAGTAAAGTTAGGATTGTCTTTTTTTTTGCCCATGTTCTCCACCAACACTTTCCTACACTGAATTTCATCTGCCTTTTCATCACCAAGACACTCAATGCTATAAGGTTATTCTGCAGTGCTTTTCAGCTGACCATGAGTTTTTCTACCTCCAGTAACTTAGTGTCATGAACAAACTATTACCCAGATATTCACTGCCATTTCACAAACCATTTGTGACCAAAATAGTCACTACAAGCATTTTAGGCAGGTTATTTTCCTAGAGCAAATTTCAGTCCTCTTCAGGCTTAGTGGTGCCTAGATCCTAGGGTATATCATCATTGGATTATTAATGGAGCAGGCTGAGTCATCATCACCACCACCACCACTACTACTCTGTGGATCCCAGGATAGATGTTCCTGATGTTTTCTGACATCTCAGTGAAAGAGATATATCTTCATCTTAAGTGGACTCAATACTCTGAGGTTGCTAAAGTCAACATGAGAGAGGGAATTGTTTCCATCACATAAAATGGATCTTGTCCCACAGGTGTTCAGGAACAGTGACTTCTATCCAGTGACTGAATAGGGTGGCCTCTGGGTGTTTGGGAAGGTCTTATGTGTTGATGAGGCAGGGCCCAAACTGAGCAGGCTGAATTCCACCTTTCTGTGTTTTCCCTCTGTGTACAATTGCTAAATGGAATTACTTTATAATGACAGCCTTACCACTAGATGATGAAGTCCAGGTAATTTCATACCCATCACGGACCCCTGAAAAATCACTCTTGAAACGAAGGTAGACAACATGATTTTTGGGGAAGATGGGACTGGGCACAGTGTTTCCACAGAACCTTCCAAGTAGTGGTGATTGTACATCACTCCCATTTCTGACCTTCAAGGGACACAAAAAACATTGACAACGTTAAATCCCTATGCCAATTATAAACCAGTTTGATCATACAAGGATAGAAGCACAGCACAAACTATGTAGTGACTTGCATGCATACCATAGTTTTAATTTTAATACTATGATTTTTCCTACTATATATTATATAGAAGGAAAAAGAGACCATGAACCAGTCTGTCTGAGTTCTGTAAGTAATTGCACAGAACAAGCATAATCAGAAATGGGTAGCTGAATTTTATGGTGTGGTACATCTCCTGACTGAGAAAATTACTTGAGTAGTACCTAAGATGTGCTTATGCAATTCAAGCCCATGTTTTATTTTTCATAAGATATTTTAATATTTGAGCTTAAAAGATCCATTTTTTACCCTACAGAGCACACTTTTCTCTGGTCACATTAAGATGCAGATTGTATTACATAGCTCAGACTTAATCTGTTTGGGCTTTTTTTCTGAGCTCAAATTATGTTGGTGCTCATATCCATTTCTTGAGACAGTAAAGAGGATATGAAAGGAGAACTAAATAATGAGTCTGCCACAGATACCTGATTTTTATCATCTGACCAGTGAATAGGAAAACCTTCCACAAGTGTGAAAGGACAGATTGAGTATTGTGTGGTAAGATGTGCTTTTTATTGACAGAAAGTGTCTTTGCAAGTATCCTACCCTTGTTTCTAGAACTTTTTTTTAAAGAAAAAATGTTTTTTAGAAAAAAAAGTATTTCTAAGAAAAATATCACACAGATGTAATCTGCTAGTGGAACAAAAGCACCCAAATTCATGAATTTCTGTTTATGCACAGATGTTAATATCAGCTGAAAACTATCCTGGCTTGCTCTGTTACCTGGGTAACATCAACACGAACTAGATAAAGATGAGTTAGCTGATAATGAAACTATTTTTTCACTATTTTTTTGGACTTACTATAGTGTGCTTTTTTTGACCTCTTACTATAACATTTGAGTACCTTTCACCGTAAAACTGGAACAATAAATTAGTCTCTAATATCAGTTCAGCTAACACTTGACCCAAGCTTATTAACATCCTTTGAATTCAGCAGATTTTGACACAGGCCCACAAAATATGTATTTGTGCTTGGTACCTCCAGGAAATCACGTGAACACTGGATGCTGTCCTCCAAACTGAAAGCATGGAAAAAGAGAGAAATTGTGTGGTTCAGGGGAGCTCGTAGAATGATAGAACAGTCCATATTGTTGGGGTGACGACCAGGCCAGCCAGGGCTCTTCAGGTAACCAAATGGCTGGTTATATTCTCTGCTGCAGCCTTGAGACAGAAAACCAGAAACATGTAAGCATTTCTGATCTGTGTATTGCGTTTCAATACTACATGGAATCAACAAGGAGCAGGGTAGGTAGATTTTTTAGAAGTCTCTTCAAGCTTACCTGTAGCTTGATAAGTAAATCTGACACCATTGTTAATCATATATTCATCTGACTTGAAGGACACGATGGCCGTGCGGTCGTAAGAATACATTTCAGGGACTGGAAAAGTTTCAGTGCCACAGAATCTATGGACCGATCCTTGGCTGTGCTAGAATTTAATATGTCACAAGTTACTTCTACTTAAGGATACAATTCCATTTTCTGCTGACTGAACTTAAGGTGGATTGATCCCTCAGCACTTCCTATACCAGTTATACAATCATATTTTAAAATGAGCAATCACTTAATAAAATCTCAACATTTTATGTTTAATTACTATGAGAAAGAAATGAAACGTAACAAGTATTTTCATGTCAAAATAAGAAACAACGAAGAAGGTTTAGACTAATATAATAAAAGGAACATAAACAGGTTTGGGTTTTTTCTAGTGCTTTCAAGACACAGTCTGGACATTAATATTTATTTTTATTACGGTTCTTGGGTGGGAAGAAGTACAATTAGTTTATGAAAACCTATTGTTGGGTGGAATTTTCTAGGTGTCACGTTTGGCAGCTCTGTTTCTTGGTGAAAAATCATGTAACTGTGAAAAATCATGTAACACTTAGCAGGTCTAATTCAATGTGTGTATAGTGTGCTTCCATGAAGTCTGTGTACTAGTTAACATGCTCAAAGTGGGGCATAATGCTTTGTACAGAGTCATCAATAATCTGTTGCCAAATGGTGGGTTTCTCCTCTCTTTACAAAGAGCAAAGGGAGCTGAATGTGAAAGGAGAATGCTATCAACTGTAAATTTCTTACTGTTGGTGAGTCCTGGAGCTCTAGGTAGTTTTGAGAGCAATCCTGGCTGGAATGGAGGTGAAAAGCCTCTACCACCACCCTGACTTGCTGCTGTGGAGGGGCATCAATGACCCAAGTGCAGAGAGTAAACGGTGGATATTCATTTGGGAAGTTGGGAGATGTTGCAGTCAGGGATGTAGAAGTTGCATTATATATTCCTCCACACAGTCCTGTGTAAAATAGTAAGAAATTTATCATAGAGTGAAAACCTTTCCAACTGGGGAAGAATATTTATTGAGCAAAACTACCCTGGGCGATATACTTTTGTATTTACCTGTGACTCCCTAGAAGAAAAAGGAGTAAAACACATGCTGTGTCAATGTATGTTGTAAAACCTAAATCAGTGTTTGTTCCCTATAATACCAGGGTATTTGTTAACAGTTTATGACAGAGCACTCCAGTGTTTTGCAGTCCAGACTGACAGCTGCCATGCAACCAGCCAAGACTGACAAGAACTGCATTGGGGTCTAGCAGTGCTGCTTTCAGCCTGCCTATAGGTGCTCCATAAAGCTACAGTAAGGACTGTCTTTGCACATTACTGGGACCTTTGTCTAGAATTTTGATTCTTTATTATTTAAATATGTATTTCCACAGAAGAGTCACAACAGTATATATGCATAAGTATATATGTATACTTACGATCCACTGTGGTGTAGGTCACATTGAAACCCTCCCTTTCCACAGAATTGTCTGTGGTAAATTTCACAGTCAAGGAATTATAAGTAGAAAGAAAAGGAGCTGGCACTGTAGATCCGCAGAATGTGCCAACTAAATTGGCATTTTCATTAGCTCCATCATAAAGCTGAAAGAAGAAAAGCATATAAGCCACTAAGAGCTTAGGCACAACAAACAAATAAATAGAAATAAAGTTCTTGGACCCCTGGTGACATTGCAATTTCTCTTACTTGAAAGCACAGTAAGTGCTTTTGTGCTTTATCAGGATGTTCTTGATAACTGTAATTATTCACTGCCATATTAACTAATCCTGCTGGACAGTATAAATCTCATTATGGAACATTCTGGTCCTATCTCAACAAATCTAACAAAAATTGATTCTATTTTAATTTGACATTCTGTTTTCTTTTTTCTAAGTAATCTCAAAGAGCTTTTCAATGAGGAAGGTCGATTTCATTCACCAAGATGTAGAATTCATTCCTAGTTTCACTGAGCATCTCTAATGCTCAACAGGATCTATAACACTCCCTGGTGGATCTTGTTTGGCAGCATTTTACTATCTATCTTACTTCTATATGCTCATCTCCACGGAAATAGCCTTCATAGGTGAGCACTGAGTGTCAAGCATGAAGATGTTTATTAAAAATTTTACAAATTAAAGGCTTTTCAGGCAATTGTGTATGATACTGAATCTACAAGTTTACTTTCAAAGTGCTTGAGTTTTGTTGTGTTTCTGCTCTTTGAAATAAATACGCATTTCTATAGGCAGTCTAAGAACAGAAGCATGTCCCAGTAACAATGTTAAAAATCTTATTGGCTTCCAAAAAGGCAGGATGTCATCTGGAGTAGCAATCTAGCCCACTGAAAAAATTATAAATATATTAATCAATTAAATTTCTTCGTAAGACCATTTTCTATTAATTAAGTTTTAGCCTCATGGAGAGAATAATGGAGCATATCTCGCTGTTATTTTATTGATAAAATATGCAGCTATCTTACTTTGACATAATCATATCGGCAACTCCAAGCAGACTGTGCTTCAAGCAGAAATGAATTGAAGGTGAGGTTGATCTGTTTGTTTATAGGTGCAGTTATGATCCATACACAGTCCAGATTTTTCTCATATCTTCTGGTCACGTTGGAGATTGGAGAGCCAAAGCTAGAAGCTGAATTTGTCAAGTAACCACCACAGCCATTCTGAGGTCCTGTTGAAGAAGCAAAAGTTTTTTAAAGCAATTCTTGGCATTTATTTAATTTTCAAGTCTTTAATGTGAAGCCAACAGGTGGGTTTTTTCTATGCTACAGAGTTTTACTGTCTTGTTTCACAAGACTATCTGAATAATTAAAAGATTTTCAACACAAATAGCATTAGAGAGATACTGATCACAACTGGATTTGGTAGAGTGAATTAAGAAGGCTCATATCTTCTTGATTAATATAAAATCAGTAACCACTTTGAAATAGCAGCAACAGATTTTTTAAAAGGGCCTGTAAGAAGACAGGGCAGAAACAGAATAGTGGTCAGGCCTTTTCATGTAATTCTTACCTGCTAATAAGCACATGTGGACAGTAGGGGGCACTGGGTCGTTGACTTTGAAAATTAGTTAAAAATTAAAGTTGCTTATTTTGGCAATAGGGCACCATTCTGGGGGGACTCAATTTGACAGCCTGACTCTGAGAATCTAGCTAAAAGGGACTTACTTCTGGAAGGTTTTTGCACTGTGGGAACTTACAACCCCTCTGAAGACCAGGCTGCTTTTCATTGGGATCTCACATACAGAACTAAGTCCCTCACTGTAGTTACTAACTGTTAAAATTTGAACCCTATGTTTTCAGTCATATCGAAAGAAATTACTTAGGGAGAGAAGCAGTTACTGGAAGATAAGAACCGTGGGGTTTTTTGTTTCTAATTACAAACAAGCAAAAAACACAGACTATCAGAAAGGATTTTTGGTTTGCTGTTTGGTTGGGTTTTTTAAAACTTTTTCATAGTTTGACTTTCAGAGATTAGACTGGGCTAGTAAATCTGATCAATTTGCTTACTTTATTCTTTCTTCCCCACTCTCTATGTGATTTCCTGGCCACTTATTTAACTCAGGATTTCAAATGAAGTATGGTTCATACTATTGCTTTTGACTCTGAGGAGATTTTGTAAACTGCACAGCGCAGAGCAGCAACTGCAAGCAGTTTGTTGTATCCCACAGAGAATCCTTTTAGGAGAATTAGATAATAAGCTACAGCTGTGGCTAAGCCACATGAGTAGAGCTTCAGAGTTTCATCTCTGTGTGTAAAATAGGCCAGTCTGGTTGACACACAGTGATTTAACCTTGACACACTGATATCTTTTCAGCCATAGAAAACTGCACCCTACTTGAGTTGCAGTATTACGAAAGACCACGCTGGTGAAAAATCAGCATCCAAGTATCAGGATTGCATCAGTAACCCAGGGCTGGAGACAGCCCTGTCTTCCAAGACTGCAATGGTTAAACCAGAGTGACTAAGGCTAAATGTCATCCTGCTCTACTAACCAGAGCCAGAAAAACCCCACCCTAAAAAGAAGTTTGCTTAAAACCAAAATCTTAATAACATGAGATTTAAGTGTTTGCTATAGCAAAAAATGAACAGAAGAAACTTATTAGCAACTGAAAAAGTCAGGAATTAATAGACTCTAGTCCAGTTTTGTGGGCTGCTAATGAAGTCAGAAACTTGGAAAAATGTTAGTCTTTATTCCAGTGCCACTGCAGAAGCTGACAGCAACAGTGGGAGAAATGTGAGCAATAAATCCTGTTCTTACAGTCTAGGAAGGAAGAAAATGTCTGACAGGAGGATGTCTGGGCCCTATGAGTGCAGTTTCACTATATTTTTCTCTGAGTTCACCCTTCTGCATCATTTATTCAGCCATTCTAAAATAATCTTGGTAGAGCCATTTCCTCCTCAGCATATTGGACACTGTCCACTAAACATAACATTAAGCATATAATCAATCATTAGGCATAGATCATAGTCCAGCCATCCAGCCCCGCAATATTGAGTCTAGAATGATATATGGGTCAGACACCTCACAAAGCTCCCTTTCATCCTTTACAGATTTTTCAGTTGCAGAGATGCCAATCAGACCCTTGCAACAGGAATCAGAGAATCGCCACAGAGCCACGCAACAGGAAAGCTCTTGGTGCTGTTGGATTGTCCTTTTTTCATGTATCCAACGTCTGGACCTTTGCAATGGTGCACTTCACTGATAGCTGTGCAGCTATAAAAAGAGTCCAGATTACAAAAAATACTGATGTGGGTAACCTCTTTGTGTATAGCACACAAAATGGATTTGGTACAGGGAGATACAGACCAAATCCTCATTACCAGAAAATTAACTGTAGTGACTATAGCCAGTAATAGCATCTAAGGCAAGATAATGAAAAGTATGATTTAAAGATGAGGTTTCATCATTAGCTTTCACAATGCTTAGCCTGCACCACTGGGTTTGATTCAAATGCTTACAGGACAGTATGTTACAAATAATGGCTAGACTGGAAGCCAACCAGATATTAAGTAGGCCTGCATCAAGCCAAATAAAGAACAGCTCTTGGTGAAAAATCTATCCATCTTGATGTTTTCAGTACTGATCAAAGTTCCATCTGAAGGCAGCCACTAAAAGTTACAGAGTAGTAAAGCTATGTAGATAGAGGGAACACCCACAAGTAAATGTATACTTAGGCTAAGAGAAGCACTATTGCACTGCATTTTAGCCAGGACTCAACCCATACTTCTAAATATCACCACCACTTCTGAATAGAAGGCCAAATAGCAGCCGTCCAGCCCGCTGGTTATCACTGATGGAATGATATTCATTGTTGGCTAACACAGCCAGAAAAAGTGGTAGCTAAAATGTGGTGAAATTCTGGGACTGAGAAGTCTGTTAATTTGTAGAATACTGTTAGATATGAAAAAGCTAAATTTGATAAAAATAATGAGAAATGTACTTTATAGAATAGTTTGTGTGTGGGCACATGGACTGACTGTTGTTTTAGTCTCTGGTTTCTAATTAAAAATAAAAATCATAAGGTCATCATAAATCAGATTTCAATCTTGTCCTCATAACAGCTTGCCAGAGAACACAAATTATCAGAATAACTAGGGCACACACTGTCATCACTAATTGCTTTTGTTGGGAAACATTAATGAAACTAAAAGGCTGAAGGACCACTCAGAAAAGAAAGAATTGAAGGTTCCCTAATACTAATTACAGCACAGAGCAAGCACATGTTTCTCTGTTGAGTTACATCTTCTAGATACGCAGTGAAGATGAAGATGAATCTTTGAAGCTGCCTGCCTTTGAAGCACAGCTGGGGTAAGGTTCTTTTATGCAAGTATGGATGCAATGAAAGGGAGCCTACTGAATAGTTTTAAATCTATCAAGAACCGCTAAACCAATGACATTTCAAAACACAACAAACTAATTTTGCTGTCCTTCCCTTCTTACTAAATGAACACTACAAATGTCTACCATAAGGCAGCAAATATGAAAGAACTGTTCTAGTTCTGCCTGAACAGTAATAAAAACCCTCTCCCATATTTCTGAATCACATTTGTTCTCACCTAGAAACATCCCTGGGAATTCTAGGTTTCTCTCTCATCTGCAGTAATTGTGGCTGTAATAATTAGCTCATAGCTCATTTGGATCATGGCTCAGAAGGATCTAGGGCTGGAGAGAGGAACTATACTGTCATACTTCATTTCAGGGCTGATGCTGAAGGTTGGTAAACCTTTGCAAGCTAAGCTGAGCTGTTCCCACGTTTGGCAATCACTGTACAGACACTGTGAGTTTGTGCAGCAGCAGGACCCTGGCAGCAGTGCGAGCTGTGACCACAGTGCCTGCAGCATTTCAAGAGGAGACTTCAGAAAGCACAGGACTCTCTCCAGTCCTCCACCTAGCCTTTGTGCAGAAAGGGTTTGGTTTGATGGCCTGGCAATGGTTCCAGGAGTGACATTTAGGACTGCAAAGCCCCAGTCTCCTGCTTTAGCAGGATTTCAGAAATGCAGTCAGATGAAGTATATATTATAAAGTTTTTAGACTATTATCTGATCCCAAATCTAACAGTCCAGACATGCTCTGTGCCAAGCCTGCCCTATGTCCAAAGCTATAATACATGTACTGTCCTTTCCATCTCCTCAATGATTGTCAGAGGCAGACATGTAGTCTGGCCTCTTTCTCAAGCTTTCTAATACTGCCTTAGAGTACTCGTTGCCATTACAGCCACTCAGGCCTTTGCAGATCTCACTTGCAATGTGAATCAGAAGTATCTTCTCATCCTATGTTTGTATGCACAGGAGTACAGATTTTCTGCTGTAG
Organism: Chaetura pelagica; assembly: GCF_000747805.2. Taxonomy (NCBI): domain Eukaryota; kingdom Metazoa; phylum Chordata; class Aves; order Apodiformes; family Apodidae; genus Chaetura; species Chaetura pelagica. Next base: position 233,755 of record NW_009954232.1, on the reverse strand, counting down.
AAGGGATTGATTTCAGTCAAGATAAGAAAATCCATTCCAGCAGAGAGTTGACCGCAGTTGTGTGCAGCACCTTTAACCTCAATATCCCACTGGCATTTAACCATTTAGTAATGACAAATTTGTATTTATTCATTGTGTCTGGAAATAATTTTTCACCTCAATTTTTCAGATCAGTCAAAAATGTCTTGTTTAATGTCTATCATTCTTCTTCTCTGTCCAGTATGAGTAGGCAAATTACTTCTATTTCTATTGCTTTGGGAGAAGAAATGTCACAGACATTAAATAACTGACACTTCTGAGAGGCATTCGTAAGCTATTCCTCCGCTCAACAGTTGTATTCTTTTCAGAGATATTAAAGAGATATAGTTCAACACTGCAAGTGCTTTCTAAATTTAGTCAGATTTCAAGCTAATCCATATTTTTAGATTTGAGCCCCAAAATCCATTCAGAAATGGTCCAGGAACTGGGACTTACAAACATATATTCTGAGTTTGTTATGGATGTTCTTATTTTCACGGACTATAATGAGATCAAGGAAAGATACTATTAGCCATGGTTTATTAATTCATTTAATAGATTAAGCTAATCATAGTTAAGCCATGACTAAATATGTGTTAAATATTTAGTAAAAATTTGTGTGAACCAAAAGCCCAAAGAAATATTTGCAAGATGATTTGTGAGTTTCAGGCAATTTGCTTTTCAGCCAGACCCTCTGCAGCACCAGGTTCTAAGTCCAGGCTGGATATCTTGAGATACACCCCTGGAAACTGGTCCTAACAGGATGTGAAATGTCTGCCAGGAACTGCTACTTTTCCAATAGCAATAAAAGGTACAACAGCAGTCAAGGACATGTTCTTCAAATATTTTTTGTTGTTGTTAGAGAGAAGAATTTGCAGGAAACCTGAGATTCAGCTGTGCTGAGTCCTTTCCCACCAAACAGGTCATAACTGCAGTTGTACAGGTGCTTGATGCCACCTACTGCAGGTGCTGATATTATTTACATTAATCTGTGTCATGCATTGCTGCTGCTGGTATAAGTAGTAAAAAATTACTCACAAAGGAGCACCTAACCCTAACCTATGCAATACAATAACCGAACCAGTATTTTACCTTACATTGCCCATTCAGGACTGGGATTTCATTTATTTATTTGTTTGTTTGTTTGTTTTCCCTTGGAATTCTACATAGTAATTTTAAAAGACCCTCTGCAACATCTGTGCATGCTGAGCACTGCTGAAAACCTGCACCTAGAAAACGAGCACAGAGCCAAGCTTCCAGCTGTCATGGCAGAACTCAACTTAGAATTATAGTAAGCAATTTTTTTTGTTGTTTATAAAATAAAATATCATAAAAATGCTGTGAAAATTCTACTAGACCCATTTTTTAAAAGTACACTTAAATTTCATTAGGGGAGAACATAACAGTAAACTAATTAGTGATAGACACTCCATGTATTATATTCCAAACAGAAAACAAGTAATTCAATACAAAGCTAATAGAATAATGGAAGAAAGATACCTCTGGGTGATTTATCAGGTAAGTTACAGATCATTTTGTCAGGAAGAAAAGCATAGAAATTATTGTCTATTTCTACAGTATGCATACAAGATTATTTATGTAAATTATCTATTAATGCATTTTTCTAGTATATCAGAGAAGATTCCATTTTCCAATTATTTTTCTTCTAAACTCTACTCTCTTATGATTTTTTTTCGTGTGTAAAATGATTACTATTCATTCAATAGAAAAGCTCATTTGAATAAAAGGATGGAGGGATCCTTGAGGGACAAACTAGGCAAACTGAGGACAATGCAGAGGACAGGGGATTTAAGGATTTTGCGTTCCAACAGTCTAATGGTTGCCAAAGGTTTTGCAGGCATTTCTTCTAATTTAGAGCCTACATCAATAATTTGCTCATTGTTGCCACCCTATTCTTCTCGCCTGTCTATATCCATCTGGTTTTCTTCATTTTGTGTTTAAATCATAATCTCTTTGGGACAGCAGATTGTTGCTTTATTCTGTCTGTGCACTGGAATTGTGGCCCATGAGCTTGGAAGCCACCAGGTGATGCAAACAAAGGATGACATTGGTATTAATACAGTATATCATACTTCTCTTCCGCAAAGCGTAAATGTGGATTTCTCCTGCATGCTCACAACAGATAGTATAAAAAAGGGTGGTTTTTTTAATAAAAAAAATATAAAACAATATAAAAACATTTTTATTTAAACAGATGGTATAAAAAAGAAAGAGCTGGCTAAAGCAGAAAAAGCAGACTGTCTTTCTGCCCTCCTCCGTTCCACCTTCTCCACTGTCCCAACTCCATTTCAGTTTTGCCTGTACTGTATGAAAAAAGCTCAGGGAGAGCTTTCTGATTCAACCCACTTATCTAACAATGTGTAACATTTTGCTTTGTCTAAATTCATGTGACTTCTTCAGATAGCCCCCATGAGCAGACCTGTCTTTCATAAAACCCCCTGGTTTAGAATGTGATGTATTTTTCATTACTGGGACAATGGGGCTCCATATGTGAGCACAGAAAGCTGCCAAGCAAAAAAGATGTGCTGTTAATAAGGTCACAGATACATATCCCGACAGGGGTTGCTGACTCCTTAAAAATAAGAAAAAACCCAATCCATATATATGTCTTCTCAGCCTTTGTATCATAAGCCTCGGAGGTATCACAAATTGGGGTGAGAGGGTCACCTCACTGCTGGATGGGAATAGGCAGAAGCTCCATTTATCACCAAAGCACAAAGTCCCTGCTATCACAGCAGGGATGGCAGGGGTATGTGCAGGCTTTGTCCCTGCTAGCCAGGGTCAGCTGAAAAGCTCAGGTCTCCCCTTAGAGCTGAAGTGATAATCAGGAGATCTTTGGCTGAGTCAGAAGCTCAGCCCTTATTCTTTGGGGAGAGATCTTAGCTTTTCTTCCTTCACAGAGACATCTCATGTAACCAAATGCCTTAAGCTGGTATTGACTTATCTCTTCTCATCCTTTTATTAATTGCCTAGAGGAGCACACACTTGCTGTGGAAAGGAGGTATAATTCTCATTTTACAGACTGAAAACAGAGACAGAAAAAAGGTCAGTGGTAATTAAGGTAAAAGGAATCTTTCTTTCCACAAACCTAACACTTGGAGCAGGCTGGAATCCTCCAGTCAACCCAGTTCACAAGCTCAGCCTCAGAGAATGTCCAGTGACTCCAAAAATGAGGCCAATAAGTATCCAACCTTAGCAGCAGAGACAGTGAAATTATAAACCCTCTGAATTGCACCAACAAGGGCCATATATTCCCCTGCCTCAAATGCACCATATGACAGAGTTCTTTGTGACAAAGAATGCTGCTTGTCAAATGTGCTCTTAACATTTTATTGCACAGCCTATGCAGTAGCATGGTCAAAGAAAAGACATTTGACAGGAAAGGGGAGATATTGCTGTACTCTCAAATTAATACTATTTCATACATACTGTTAGTCCCCCTTTTCTGGCTAGTGGTGGGACATTAAATATTTTAGTGAGTGCAGAATCAGTGATGTAAACAAATTGTTATAACTAAAACAGAGCATTTTTTACTACAAAAAGTTCAAGGCTTAATTCTTTGAATGCCTGGTTACTGCCGGTCTTACTAGGCTTCTGTTAGTTTCTTACTTCATCTTCTCTCTTCCCTCCCACCAGAATGATTATCAGATGGACTCCCTACTAGTAAAATTCACAAGAGAGAATGGCTAACCCTGGATTTTGGCAGTACCCATAAGAGGAGCCTGATCAGGAAAGAAACTGGAAGAGCTTGTGAAGAAAGGAATTAGTTTAGTTTGCTACAAACAAGTGTACTGTTTCTGCTCAGTTCTTTCCAATACACAGTCAGAGTCACTCACAGCATTAAACACAGAGCAATAATTAAGTTATCCAGTTGTTCTTCCTTAGGGTAACTGCAGATTAATGCACTCATTATAATCCAACAGAGAATGAGGCTTCTTGTTTCTCTACAGATACCACCTTCCTTATCCAAAAGACATTATTATTGTCATCTGATTTCGTTTGTACTCTTACAAAACCATATGGGTTTTATCTTTTGACAGACATGAGGGAGCTTCTCTAAAGCACCATTCAGAATAACAAGATTTTGTATCTTCATGGGTTTTTTTCTCTTTGATTTTAAGCAGAATCTCAGACCTCGTAGTACAAAGATGTGTCACAGATTTTCCTGGCTCTATTTGTTAGACAAGTGAAACTGGAAACATTAACAGGACTGTGACTCATACTTTCTTTTTATAATATACTTTTCTACTTTTCGGCTATTCTGTACTAGCTTGGGACTGTCAGGATCCTTCCTAACAGCTGTGTGGTTTAGTTCCTATGGCTTGCTTAGAGCAGAGAAAGAAGACCTGCCATTAAGAATCTCACCACCATGGGCTCTTCGTCCCACAACCCACATCTCCACATGGCCATCTTTTCCTACTTGCAGCTCCATGGCTCTGAGTAACCCCTGCAACATCACAACCTCCCTTTCCTTGGGAGCTGCAGAAAAGTTCCTTCAAAACTTAGTCTAATTGATTATCACACATGGTATTGAATTGAAGAGCTTTCCTTGTGTTCTGTTGTGTGCTTAAGCAGAATCTCTGGCAACTTAAATAAATAAATCTAAAGACAGTGGCTAAAAAAACTTGACTATATGCCAACAGGAAGAGCAAGAGCTTGGGGAATTCCTGATGATCTCACCCTGGAAACACAAATCCAGCCTGTGGGGAATCTCTGACAAATGACACCTAACGGTTTATAGACAGTAACATGTGAAACAACATTATCTTACTTGAAATAACAGTCCACAACAGTGGTCTTAAAGATCCTTATAGTAATTACTTAGAGTGAAGCAAAGGAAGAGTTAATAATAGTAATGACCATGAGGCTCTGTGGGAATATTTTTCTTGGCAAAGCCTGTAGAACCAGTGATTTTCCTTATCTGTAAATACTTTCTCAGACTGTATCAAATGAGAAAGTTGCTGGCTAGGGGTTGGGAGGGGATTCGGTGACTCAGCAGAAGACTATGTTTGTTCTGCCACAAAGGCCTTTCATTCTGAACTGTCTGAGTGCCAGCTTTGTAAACCAGACAATTACTTCTTTCTAGATCACAAAAACATTGAGTTAATTACACAGGAAATTGGTAGCAATGACATGAAATCAATTTACTTGAAATAATAATTTGTTGCTTATCGTCTCCAAACAATTCAGATGTTACAAGAAGGTAAAAACATCCCTTTACACCTTCACCTTAAAAATAGACTACTGGGCTTAAACCTTTTTCTAAGGCAGGAATCAAGCTTTGTCCCTGACCATTGTGTCCATCAAAACATTTAATACCCAGTGCCTTCTCACTATGATCCCATTTGTGTTATGGCCAGCTAACCAGATTGATCCACAAAATCAGCAGAGAACAGCACAGTAGTTTCCCAGGGAGGGAAGGCCTGTCTTAACTGATCTGAACACTTTGGTTTTTAAAAAAGTGAGTGGTGAACTGTGAGGAAATGGAAATGGCAGATGGATAGAAAGGAGGCATCTTTAGGGCACCACCAGCCTTTGACTACAAAAGAAAAAGATCTCAGATATTGCCAGATTTCCTACAAGAGACAGGCCTTTGGGTGCTGCCAAGCCTTCGGTCACCCAAGAAATGCCTGTGCCTTCAGAGAGGCAGGAAAAGGTTAGCACAGAACAAAAGGAATCCATTAAGAAACACAGCTGGAATGCAGGAATCCCATAAGCCTGGTATTTAGCTTTGTTCACTCATTTTTGACAAATTCAGAAACACTGTTTTGCTTCTAGCACCTCTAGGAGGTTCCTCCCCAGAGGAAACTACAAGCAGATTCTTGGGGTTATGACTCTGATAATAGTCTTACCTAAGGTCTCCCTGAAAGATGCTTTCCATCCTCTGTCTGCTCCAAAGAAGTCAGTGTTAAATACCAGGAACAAGTTATTACTGGAGCTCTTAATATTAGGAGGCAGTTCTGAGCCACAGAATTTCCCAAGGAGAGGAGCATGGGTGTCTGAGCCATCATATACAGCTACATAATCTTTGTAGCAGGAGGGTGATAATTCAAGCTGGAAGTTGTTGAATCTGTAAAACATACTTGGAGCTTTAGGTATCACATTTTCTTTTTTGTTCCTGTGTTATGGGTGTTTTTAGAGCTTGAGGAAAGGCCCAAGCAATAGCAATAGCCAAAGCCATACACAGACAGATGCCACAAAACATTTATCTTAAGGAACTAGCAAGCAGAACTATTAACTGCACAGCAAAACACTCCAGCCTACCAGCCTCAAAGAAATAGTGCCCCTCACCCACGGGGTCTCTTGCAAGGCAACTGTCAGCACACCTTGGTGAAGCCGCAGATCTTGCCTGTGCAAACATACCCTCTCACTTTTGCAAACTGCTCAGTCTGCAATCTCCTTCAGCACATGAGGGGCATATAAAACGCAGGCTCAGAGTGCAGGCCATCTGGGTCTCCTGCCTAGCTGGGAAATGTTCTCTTAATTCACATTCAGCATGTATATGACAAAAGAATGTATCCATATTTTAATTTCTCTGTGGCAAGATTTTATGGCAGTCATATCCTTCTTTAATCTAGACAGCACACACTCAGAAGTATACATTTTCTGGGTGGGTATTATTACTTGAGCTGTAAAGTGAGCACCAGCCTTTAAAAAGAACTGTGGGTTTGTCTGGGCTTTTTTTTCTTATATCAACTCACAGGAGTCTCATAGCTCCTCAAAGGCTGACAGCATTTAACTAAAAGCATGAGCTGTGTTTTTACAATTTCATAGTTCTCTTGGTAACCAAAGTGGGAAGTTAAAAATGTGGTGATGTTTGGCACATAACAAGTTTCACATGAAGACATAAGGTAGACTGAGCTTGACAAAGATGGCTTCAGTAGCCATTTCTCATTTTAGTTATGTTTTTCCCTTGGAAAAGGAAAGACAGAGATAAAATTGTCAATAGCTATGGTCTTGAATTGGAATCAGGAACCTCCCTGTCCCCTTAATGACAAACTGAATCTGGATTACATACTTGAGGGCCACTACTTTGCCATTTCCAACTGTGATGGAGTATGAGCAGTTCATGTTGTTGTGATAATCAATAACTGAATGGCCTGGACTGCTGATAACACCAACAGAACGTTTGAAAATTCCACCGCAAGCTGTAGGGGAAACAGAAGAAACAGTGATTAGTGTCTGAATACTAGCTTGGTCCTAATTTTCATATTTCTTGCCGGAGTTTAGCCACAGGAAAAGAAAACCCCTTCATAACTTAGTTGTCAAGTCTAGAAGTGTTACATGTGGAGAAGTCTAGCAGGTTGTGCTCTGCAGTGGAAGACTAGTCAGTATCAAAGTAACCAATTGTTACTTGTCCATACAGACTGGCAACAGCTCCATGTTTGTGCAGTGAAAGACTGAACCTGATTTCAAGTGTGCTGCTGTGGGACCAGGGAGCAGTGGGATGGGGTGGGTGCCCCATGTAGCAGTGTGAGTGCAGTGTGTCTGGAGTAGCTCTGCAACTGTTCTGTCTTGTCAAGAGAAACCTGCCTGACATGTGGGCAAATGCATTCCCTCATTCAAACCCTGGCCCCATGGAACCCTCTGAAAGTTTGGCACTAACACAAAAGCAGCCAAAATTGCTTGCATAGCCCGGCCCCTGACTTGTCTGGAATAACTGTACGCAGAGCCTCATCATGTCTCCACCTCCCAGCAGGGCTGGGGAACTTTCGTTGTGTATGGAAAGGCAGAGAAGAGTCCCTCCCCAGTTGTCATTAACCCTGGGGACTGCTCCCCACCTCACCCTGTGCCGGGGCTTGCCAGCAGGATTGCGGCTGAGTTGGAGAACCACATACTTGCTTTCTGGCTGAGGAGCAAGTTAAACCCTGCAGCTGTCAACTAAAGGCGCTGCTTGGCTTCTCAGGGTTTCTCATTATGGATGCTGATGAGGCCAGGATGTGGCTAATGCTTGTTCCCAACTTCAGTGCTTGAGGGAACAAAACCTATTATAGAACCAACTCTAATCTCCATTGTTAGCTTCAGCTTTTATTTTATAATCTTAACTTGGCAAAAAAAAAGTTTCCCTGTGTCCTGTTGATAAATAGCTCAAAGCCACACACAGCTTTTAATGTTTTAAAAGCCATGCCATTGCCCAAGCCACCACCTCAACAAAGGCAGTCCCATCCAGGGTGCTGCTGGCTCTTGGCTCCTCTGTTGGCAGGAGCACTGGCAGATAAAGGACAGGAGCTAGGAGGATAAATATGAGCATTATTCTACACTAGGAGGGGGATGCTTTTTTTTTTTTTTTTCCCCAGCAAACAATACAACTAGAGGGAAGAGGAATGTTAATTGCTAGAATCTGCTTTGTATATAGCAACAAGCCAATAAGGCTGCGGTCATCTTTCTCAAATGTCAGAAGCCACAAGTCAGATAGCAGCAACTGACTTGAGTGAGTTATGAAGGTCTTTTCCATGAGTAACTGCACACTGTCATTTAGTACCATTCCCTCTGTCTGTATCAGACCATTCATTTTATATAAAGGATTCAGTCTTGTGCTTTTTGCTGTGGCTTTGAACATGAGGAATGCATTAGGGGAAATACCAAAGTTAAGAACTCACACTTTTCTCTGCAGTTAGAAAATGGAACAGCCTTCAAAAAAATCATACTGTTAACTACAAGTTAACAGTACTAACATCTGTTTTGAAAATAAAATTAAACTTGTGGGGCATTTATATGTGTGCAGATCTACATTCTAAATTCAGTCAGAAACTTACTTTTCAAATACATCTTTTTAAAACAAAAGAGATCTCAGGTGAATGACAAAAAAGTTTTGGAGAAAATATGAACAAAATTGAAGCATACCTAGATCCTATTTTTTATTTACATTAATACCTGGCACTACAGGACAGTCATCAAATAGAGGCATATAGCTGGAGCCATTTAAAGATCCTGTTCTGGTTCCCATAATATGTAATGTAGTTTTAGTATAACTGAGAATCAGAACATTGTCCTGTATCTGATGAAATCTTTTAAATTAACTCAGTATTTAACTGGTGATGTTTCTCCTTAAACATTTAAAAAAACCCAAAACAAACAAACAAACAAAAAAAACCCCACAACGACATGAAACAAAATAAACAAAACCTGTCAAAATGCATTGGGTTTCTTTTCTGTAGTAAAGGAAAAGTGTTTCAGTTTCTGACTTGGTCCCATGGGGAGTCTTAAAATGAGAACTGTAAGATAACACATCAGTCAGTGACAAGATGCTCCTAAGAGTCCCATGTCTTGGTCCTGAGAGCTATTTTGAGCAAGTGCAGAGGGAATATGAACCATCTACATCCATCTAGAGTACTCCCAACGTGAGATACAACATTTCCTACACTGAACCATTGTCTGACTGGAATATTTCCACCAACTAAAGCAGTGGACAGTGGCTACTCACCAATTGCTCTGTATCTTGCTTGGAATCCAAAGCCCGCAATGTGGGAGTCCGTGTAGAAGTTGAGCAGCATAGGTCCAAAGACACTGACTGGGGCAGGGAGGTCACTACCACAGAGTGTGATGAGAGGGTGTGGGGTAACCCTCGTCCCACTGAAGATGCTTACTCCATCATAAAGACAAAGTCTGCTCAAGAGTGCTGGGGCTGCATGGACATACAATGCAGAAGTGTTAGCAGTGTATTTTCCCTGTGATTTACTGAGCTGCAAGCACATAGACCTCACACAGGTTAAGAAATTTTATATGACTTGCCATCCCAGGATCTTGGGATCTCGTTTGCTTCCTGAGAAAGCAAATGCCCATTTTTAACATGCAGAAAAACTGAGGCATAAAAAGGAAAGGAAACCTTGTATATAAGACATCAGTCTGGTCTCATTCAAAACATCCTATAATTTGGAAAAGGCTCCAGGCCACTTGAGTTCTTGGGAGTTCATACTTGAGTGAACACAAGCTTTGAGGAGATGAAAAGACCTCACAAAACCATAGATCTCCTCTGCAGATCAAAGCAACATGCCTTTTGTTATAGGCAACAAACTACCTGGTATTTCTTGCCTCTAATGTAGAAGCCAGCACTTAGTACATTGAATTTGAAATCATTAAGAGTAAGAATTTGGGAAAATGAAAAAAAACAGTCCACATACTAACATGTTACAGAGTTGACTTCTTCCTCTCTGAATTCCCTCAAAGTTTGGAGTACCTAAACCCCGACTTTAAAGATTGGCTCAGAAGGAAAAAAAATGTAAATTTAATCCTGTAGTTTGCCAGTGAAATGCAGTAACTGTAGCAGTCAGTGATTTGGAGATGACTGAGCAATAGGAAAAACCCCAAAGATTTTTCAAGACCCATCTGCTTTAGGGGGCAAATGGTTGCAGATATTAGGGTGAGTGAAAAGCTTCCCATTCAGAAGCACTAAGAAACACAGAAATTGAGAATGTAGCAGTCTTTTATTTCCCCCCTTCACTGGCTTCTACTTTCTTATTTACAGTTAAGTTTTTTGGAGGAATGAGCCATCCTCCCTGCCCTACCTCTCTGACTTTCTAACCACCTCATCATTTGCAACCAGATTCAACTGAGATGGGAGGTCTCAAATGTACTAAGTTCATGTAAGTTTAATGAAGGTCAGTAGCTGAGTTAGAGTGCCAGAGGAATGTCCCCAAAGGACAAGCTGTGCTTTCAGTGTAAGGGCTGTGAGTTCAGAGACCTGCTGAGCACCAGCCACTAGCACTCTGAGAGCTCAAAGCCATGTCACCATCTCCCTGCCCAGCTGCGAGCCATAAGCATGGGAGAAGTTGGTGGTACCCAGGGTGGTACCACTGGGGGATGTATGTTGGGAGCTAGAGGGATTTGGTATCATGTGGGAGCAAGAAGGGAGCCATGTGGGTTATGCAAGAAAGCTGGATTAGTGCTGTCAGTGAAAAACACAGCACACATCTACTGAAAAATGAGCTTCATAGTTTTTATGCTTATAGGACAACTTGATGTTGTCTTTTCATAATTTACAAGCATAATGGAAGCTGGGGTGTCACATGCTTATTGAGGTTAAGTTACGGTGTTTAGCAACCTGTTAGCAACAATGGGACACTTCCCTAAACTGCAAAGGACTGATAGGGAATTCTCTAAATTCAACAGGAGAGATGCTGAGACTTCTGTTGGATCGGAGTGATTCCTGCAGACTATCTAGTCAAAACAAGCTGCTTCTAGTGTTGTAGGAAACAGGATGACTTGTATTGAACAGGATGAAAAATAGGAATGTACTGATAATTCTATTTCACAAGAAGAAGTGAGTGATCCCAGCAGTCACATTTTTTTTAGATACTCTCTGGAGTTCTAATTTAACATTTCCTTCTCTCTCAATGAAATCAGTTTATTCTAACATGCTTTATAATTAGAACAATAGTAAAATATGGTACTTGTCTGAGTCTAGTAAGAGTAACTAAGCTGAAAACAACCACCTATATCAGATAGCTGATTACACTGTTAATAACATAATTAATGAAAAATATTCTTCATGTCCTACCCTATTATGAAAATACTTAATAATGTGATATAATTTTAAAACTTAATTTTAAAACACAAAGAAATTGAAAAAAAAAACAAACACACAAAAACCAAAAACTGAGACAAGTGCAATTTCAGAATGGAAAAGATTTCAGACAGTAACTCAAGTTCTTTTCAGAAAAGACTGGAGAAAGGCATTAAGTAAATGGATTTCTCAGCAAAGTAAAGGTCCACAATACCCATCACAAGTTATTTCAAACTACTGCACTGGAAAGAATAGGATGGATGACATAGGATTGTGAGCAAAATGCTTAATTTCTAGCTTAGATTCCTCATTTTTTGGGCCAGTATCATTTACGATCCATGCATCCTGGCAGGAGTGATGATTGTTTGCTCTCTACCCTGTAAGTTATTCTCTTGTTTACAGTTTTCCTTAATTTCTCACCATACTAAAATGCATGATTCTGTACACAAGCTCCAGCCTCAGATTCCTCTATTCTATCTCCTTGTGACCTACTTTAAGCCTCTACACATACTCAGCACATCATCAGGAATTCTTCTTTGTGGTTTATTTCCTTTAATTCTACCATCTTAGATATTTTCTAGACCAATTTCTGTCCCTTGCACTACAATGGAACAGCTTTCATGAGTCTCTAGAGATTTTTTCTTAGGCAGATTTCAGACTCACATCCTCTTTGTGCTGAAAAGGCACTTTTCACATAGCTAGCACTGTTTTTATTCATAAACCCTTGTCTACTAATATTTTTTGTTTATCCTTCTGGTATTACTGTATTCTCTTTTCCTATTCATCCATGAGGATTCAATAAGACATCCTCTCTCCCGTCTTTCTCTCTGTATCTCCACATTAGCTCCATATAATCTTATTTGCAAGGACAGATATATCTACTATCCCTGTACAGATGACCACACCAGTCTGCTTCCCTCCTCCAGGCCTATTTCTGTTTAAAATAAAATCCTATTTCTGTCTGTCAACAAAACCATTCAATAGGTAAACTTTCCCACCCCAGGTCTTCCCTTGCATCTTCTTTTTCACAGTCTCATAATTTTTCCTGTCCTCATTAAGTCTGTGCTTAAATCTAGATGAGAATCTAGATTAGGTGTCTATTTTCAGGGACTCAAAGTCAGATAAAAACAATTTTTCTACCTTCTGGGAAGCAGTCAATATAGATTACATTTTGATTACAGAATGAACAAATGCAGTCTTCTCCAGTTCCATGTAGCTCTTTTACTTGCTATATTTATTGCTTAGTATATATTTAATATTTAGCATATGCATGTCATGTTCATTTGGTTCCAGATACTAATGTTATATCACTGCTGTAGGTTAACTGCCTCATTTGGAGTCATTCTTTGTATCAGAGCAGACATCTCATCATAATTGAAACCATAACTACTCTACAGCAGAAATCTGTGACTAACCCATAAAATCATTCCATTTTGTACCAACGTGTCACTGCACTACAGCCAATTACCTTCTGCCTTCTAATTTTCTAGAAAGGAGATCTCAACCCATTAAAGTCAATGAGATATATATGCCTTTCAGGCAGTATTTTAGATACTTCATCTCATTACTAAACAACCATGAAAAAAACAATTGGATTTCTTTTGAGAGGTCAAAGAGGTAGTAAATTATGTTAATTGAACATGTAGCTAAACTTTAAAAATCCAAACCAGAATGTCTGTACTAGTATGGTTAAGATTTTAAAGGCCACACTCAGCAGCAAGCTGTGCAGGTTCAATGCTTCTTTGCGTTTCAAATAGCTAAAAATAGTTCTATCAGATGCTGTCAAACATGGTCCTGCCTTTGCAAAAGAACTAAGTTCACACTGGAAACCCTTAGGCACATGTGCTAAACATATTCTTTGGAACTGCTGAATATCTTTTGCATGATAGTTTGCAAGATGGTGGTTTCAATCGTCCTTCCAATTTAAACCTGAGTAATTTTCTCTTTGCTACAAGGGTGTATTTTAAGCTTTTGTGAAAAATATTAATAATCAATTACTGGAGAGTATTGTACATCCTCTTTTATAACCAGATGTCCTTTAGCTCATATCCAGAATTTTTTCTTTCATGTGACTACAAATTTTTAGTTTGTGTAGCCTAAGGAAGCTGATAACAACAAAGTAGAAAATTGCCCTGCCAAAAGGGCAGAATATTTTTAGTATTTTTTAGGTCTATATTTATCATTATGTCTGTACCCCTTACCTCTTTAGTTTAAACTTCTTGATAATAAAAGCTTGAATCCATTTATAAATTAGCTGAATGTGTAGAGACAATGTGGATGAGTAATGTACTCAGAGGTGTCAAAATTGGTATAATCTGATTCAGCCTAATGTTTAGTGTGTGTGCTGAATAATAATGTCTCCTACATGAAGAAATTATGTAACTTCCGTGGTTTGCAATTAATTTCAAAAAATAATTCTTAAAGTATCACATCCATTAGTGGATGAAAAAATGTTTCAGATAAAATGACAGTCAAATCAAATCTTTGTCTCACTCCTAAATTAAGGTTGGATCAGAGTACTTTAAAATTCAATACAATTTGAAAACTTAAAAAGAAGATAAAAGAAGCCTATTTTCTGACTTTATTATCTGAAGAAAAATACAAATTATGTGACCAATCTTAGTAACAAATTACTAAAAATTTCTCTTTGTTTAGATGACTTCAAGGGAACCAAATTAAGATGCCCTCAAAATATGTGTTGCCACCCAAGCAGGTTGGTCACACTGGTTCCTCTGTGTCGTCATGACATCTCCACTGATAACAATTTGATCCTATTGAAGTTGGGAAGGTTCTAGCATTCACACCAATGAGACCAGGGCATTATACTTGTTATTTCATGGCTAAATTCTGCCAAGTTTTAAAATATGCAGAGAGGCTTTTGTTCATGGGTATACACAGGGTAACAACTTCTATAGATTTTTAGTTACTGTAGTCTTCCACCTAGTTTCTCCTTTATATGTTCATACATCCTTGATAACACCCAAGTATATTTACATCCATTTTATCAGTTAAGGAAACAGAAGCACTGAAAAAGAAAACAAGTGGCCTAAGACTAAAAAGATGATAAGACTCAATGGCAAAAAATAAGGCAGGAACAAACACCCAAACAGGTTACAGTCACTATTATACTCCAACCACCTGGCAAATTCCCAGCTTCCTTGCTGCCACATATTCAACAGGTGAAATCTGTTTTCACTCTTCTGGCAGCCTTTGGTGATGCAAAACTGAATCCTGGAAACTATTTCTGCAAATGTTTGTATGTAAATTATTTTCAGAGTAGACCAGCAAATTAAACCATCAACTTTTTGTCTTGACAGAAAATGTGTGTTTTGAAAGGAACATAGTACTTACTGAAATTATGAACTGCCACTTACCTTCCAAGTGGAAAGTCTCAAACTCCAGAATCACCAGTGACTGTGGTCCCTGATCTATGATGTAAGTGCAGTTCAAGTTGTTATCATACTGACTAGGGTAGTTAGGAGAGACAATACGACCTGCAGGGCTGGTGAAATTCACTCCGCATCCTGTAAACAAATTAATAAGACACAGTTATAATCCAGGTGATAATATTCTGGTTTTGTAGTGAGCAAAACAATAATGAACAGAAGGATCTTACTCCTGGATAATTCCTTAGGAGGCTGGGTCTAAAGCCAGGGAGAGTAGCATATGTAATGATACAAAAAGCAGGTCTCACACATACACAGAACAGTGTTTTTAGGAAACACACCGCCTTCCTAGCTACAGCCTCACACAGTATCTTGCAGTGTCTTGGATAAGATCAGGCCACAGATCCTCACCCCACTGACCAGAGGGTCACAGCACTGCCTTTCTTACAGGTTTGTACCTTGCACATTTCAAAATCCCATAGGACATACAGATGTAGCTGAAATGGATGGGAGGTTATTGGGGCACATGAGCAGTTTAGCCTTATTTGAAAATGTCCATGTTAGCCTCAGTGATACCCTTCTTGCTTCATGCTTGACAGCCAGGAGGATGCAGTCTACTGTAGGACTGTCTCTGGGTTGATTTGCCATATGCAGAAGCAGGAAAGCTTTGCTGCCCAGAACTTCTCAAACACGCAGAACTGTTCATTATCATGGAGCTCCTTCTAATTCTACTGACTTGCGTGGCCCTGGGATTTATCTTTATTTTAAACTACAGTCTTAAAAGAGTATAGTGAAGAGTGAAATGCTAGTGTAAGATTAAGAACAAGAATATGAAACCTGTGATAGTCTCCACTACAGTTGTTAGTTGTTATTGACAACACTAGTGCAGACATTATAAAAACAAAAGCAGTTTCAGTTCAGAATTCTGTATACTTCAGCAGTGTCTTCCTCTAAGCACTTAATTTTAATCTGAATACAGTGAAGAGAAAGTGATTTCGTTTGACAGCACCTACAAAAGTGCCAAACAACCAATGGCATTTGAGCACTACCTCCTACACTTCTGGTGTGTTTGACTGTTATAAAGCACATGCCATGGTTAAAGAAATGGAGAGGCCCAGCCAAGAAATGCCACTTGAACTACAGGAAATGCAAATAAAACAAAGGAACAGAAAGGCCAGAGCAGGTGGTGAGGAGTAATTTCTTCTCCTGAAAGCAGTTTATGTGAAGGACGTGGCCTAAACAATTCACATGAGAAACTACTGCAGTTTCAGCATGTGCCTTGAAAGGAAGAACAAAGATAAAAATTCTAAAGGAGTAGCACATACTTTTTCCTTTTAAAGCAGATTATAGCTTTAGCTTCCAAGCAGTTCAGCTACAACGAAACAAATTCTTAAAATTTAAAGCCCATTCACTGCTTTTCAGTACACTGAAAAGGCAAAGGTGACTAAGAATAACTACAAAGTTATAGCTGCATGGAAGATACAAGTCCAACACTGGAGCACACAGTATCTCCACGGTGTTCAGTAAGGAAACTCTTGATTTTAAAAGCTGGGGTAAGGCTTCAATGCCTTGTTGGACCGAGGTCTGAATTGCTACACAGAGATTGAACTAATCCAAAATGGACTAACAGAGCTGCCATCTGGCTTTAATATTACTTACTGCTTATGAAAGATGCAGAGAAACCTTGCCCAGGAGCATCCTGAGACTGAAATACTGTAGTTATCACATTGTTTGGAGCAAAAACAGGATCAGGAGCTGAACTTCCACATCCTGTGGTTAACAAAGCAGTTTCTTCTTCATCATTTCCTCTCCACACCTGACAAGAGCAGATTGGAAATGGTTTAATGCTTTCAAAGCCCATGCAGTGTGTGAGATTCGGACAGGAATTGCATATGTAATTTTTCTTTCCATAGACTTAGGGTAGGATTCATCTCACACTGAATCTTAAAGATCTAAATTGGAATTAATCACTCCCATTTACTCTACACTCAAACAAAAAAGACTTCTCCAAGGAGTGAATCACAGTGAATAACTTAGGTTGCCAGGGATGTCTGCAAAGCACCTGGAGATCATTTGCTGATAGTAGAGCCAAGGTAGACTAGGTCCAGGGACGCAGAGAAAAACATTTCATGCACATCAATACCTCCCTCCATTTTGTCTCTGCTGACTTATATCCATGTGAATGTATGTGTACACAGTGAATTATTAAATATAATTCTTATATTATTCATAAGCAAATAAAAGCCAAAGCTGTCATGCTAGGATAATGTAGAGGCACCAAACTGGAAGATCTGGATCCTTAATGCCCAGTCTTGCTACTCAAAAAGTATTTCAGTTTTCTGAATATTGCATTCACTTGTTCAATGACAAGTATAAAATAACTTAAAGAGTTAAAAAATAATACAATTCACAAACAATAAATTAAAGAAAAGCACAGTTTAAAAAAAATAATATTTCAACTGTACCAATACCAATTTGAGTTCAATCAAACCATGCATTCAAGAAGGACATATAAGTTTGGGTAGGTTTTTAAGAGAAATTATCCTCAGGTAATTTCTTAAACATGTACTAGATGCTCACAGTTTAAGCACTGAATTTAAATACATGTATAAAATGAAATATAGTCATAAATGTTTGATGGTTTTGAGTGCTTAAACAATTTCCTGAATCATGATGTTTATTGCTAAGGATTTAAAACATCTGCTTTAAGAAAAAATATTTACTCTAATGTCATCAATGTGTTTGAACAGTTTTTTACTCATACTTTATACCAAAAATATATGAAACGTATTTTATTTTTAAAGTAATGTGCTTGAAAGAAGTTCAGTGGAACTAGAACAACCACATGAAATTTTGATTGCTCTAAGCAACCATCCTAGAAAGAGTTAGCCAAGGGTTAGTCTGTAAGTGTAGGAATATGAATCATCTCATCCATCTGGCCAGGTGTTTGAGGCAAGGAATGCTCAAATGATTAATACAAACTGTCTATGGCCTGGCCAAGATTTTGCAAAGTCACTATTGAATTTGGATTCCCCTTTTTCAGCTGCTCAGCTTGGAATGAATGGAAGAAACTTACATCTATTTCACACTTTTTCATATCTAGACACCTTCATACAGCTCAAATAGGACATTCAGAAATGGAGGTAGACATCAGAAATTTTGGACTTTTTTTCTATGGAAAAAAATGTCTCCATTTTGACATAGGATTGATTATGTCATTCAGGACAGTTTAGAAATTTGGAATTAAAGCACCTTCACTGGGTGACATTAAGCCTTTTGTGTTAGCAAAATTTATTCTAAGAAACTACATAAATCAATCAGTGGAGCAGGCTATGAAAAGAGAAATCTAATACTATTTTTTCCACAGCCTTAAAAAATGAGTGCCACTGTGGTTTGTAAGTTAGTAAGTATAGGTCTGATACACAGCTGCTCTAGTCTTCCTACATGTTGTCGAATTATGTTTGCCCTTTATTTTAAGTGGGAGTTGTACCACTGTGAAGAAAACCAGCACAAAACCACTGATCATACCCCAAATGCCTGAGAAAAAATGACACTGAAAAATTCAAAGCATGTTCACTCCATTCTATTGTTTTGAAAACAAGTGGCTCTTGACAACCTATAAAAGATAAGAATGCTATCTTTGTTTTTTGAGATTAGAAAAAGGATCTGTACAACTTGGATAGTTTATACACTTAGAAAGAAGATTTGTAGAATTATAGTGTCACATTCCTGTTTTTTTACCTGGAGTAATCAGAAAGGTCTTTTCATTACACCACATTTTCTCATTATTTCCTGATTCTAAAGTAATATTTTTTGTGCAGCATGTGGGTGATGGACTCTGCTGAATGTGGATCCTCAAGAACTGGTAAAAATTAAAAATATGTACAAGCCAGTTCTCAAGGCATGCAGAAAACTGACTGTATTAGTACAAGGACTTCCGTTTTTACTTCCTGAATTTTGTGCCTTTTCAATTCTAACCATGATGATTGCAAAACAGGATTCTGGATTCATTCTTAAATGCTCTGCTGATCTAATGCCAACAATTATTTTACCTTCACATAACTGCTCTGACAGCTTCCATTGCTGTCTGGAATCTGGAAGTAACTGTGGAAGTTCATCTCCAAGTGTTTGCTTTCATGTGTAATGATGGTCCATGTGCACCTGGTGTTCATGGGAAAGTTTTGAGGCCAATGAGGAGACTTGATCGTACCATTCTCTGAATGAATTATTCCACCACATCCTGGAAAAAATAGCAACAGATGGGAGAAATGTTCAAATTATTTCCTGTTGGTGTCAGCTTTGAATGACTGCTTGCTTCTGTAGCTGCAAAAGGGGGAGAGGAAATCCCTGACGTGCATTCAAGCTTTATTTATCCCTCTTTAAGGAATTTTCCCTCTCCCACTCCTGCAGCAGGGAAGTATTTACACTCTAGAGAAGCTCTCTCTTCGTACTTCACTTTCCCTTCTTCAAAAGCTCCTTCTCCTTGCCAGTTCATAGATTTTTGCTTTGGTCTATCTAAATATACCTTACAATTAGAAGTGAGTATTGATAAGAGAGAGAGAGTAAAGGTCAGAAACTAATTAATGAGGAGCTTCTCCTGAGGCTGTGCAGGTCCCTTCCCACACTTCACAGCATGCACATCATGACTGACAGCCATCCAGAAAAGCACCCTATGGAAAAAACCTTCATCCACTACCAAACCCTTTTTTTTCCTCACTCTTCAACATGTGAATATTACAAGTACACATGTGAATCTACTCAAGCTACATCCATTTAGCCAGTGCAAACTGGTGACTTCTTCTTCAGCTCTGGCAGCCCTGTGGATCTCAGTGGGATTATGGAGAGGGATGAAAAACATGCCTTCAGAAATTGTCAACAGATTAATTTATAAGGGGGAATAGCTGGTCATGGCTCTGTGGCAGCTCATGTTCTTATATATAATAAGTTTAGTTAATTTAAAACATACTTCCAAATATCACACCAATAATCATTTACTAGGGCTACATGTACAGTACTAGCAACCCCTTATTATTTCAGAGATGATGTAGTAAAAAGATGAACAAAGAGGGGAAAAGAAAAGGTTTACACCATTCTACTTTTGTTCTCCTCTTAATTAAAAAAATATATATATTAGCTTTAAAATGAAAATTTTAATTTTCATTCTTCTGTGTTAGAAATTATGCTTAGGAGGATATGAGGCCAAATTTGGCTCAGACATACAGAGTGCAAACCCAGAGATTCTCAGTGGACAAATGAGAAGAAAGCTGAAGGAAGGAAACCAGGCATATACATAAATAAGAACTCTAATTTCATAGAAAGAATACTGACTATGCACGCTGCCATGTGTATGGTAATGTCTGCTTCCTCACTGAAGACTGACTTTCTTTGCACATGGAATCCTAGTGACAACAGGGAAGAGTGTCAAAAACTAGCTTAAGAGACAGTGTATATTCATGCAAGCACAGACCGTTGATATGTTTAAGAAGACACTCCATCAAGTGACTATGTGAATACTGCCAGGTCATTAACTGATGGAAAGCTGATCATTATCAGCCAGAAGACTTGCCACTGGAGGTGACACTAGGGAACACATTGCCTGCTCTGTACTGAGATAGGAAGACACAATGAATTCTGCCTTGCCACCAGCCAGCACACCTACACTTGCCTTTAGACACCAAAGGACAATATGCAACTGCTGAACTACCCTTACCCCCTTTTGTTTTCCCAACCCAGTGACATGATGCTTTCAAGAAAGGGAAGGTAGCTTTTTAAAATTAACCAGTTCAATCCTGCTTGTGTAGCACCTTCAAAAGTGAACCAACATCTCTGCCAAAGAGGAAGTTTTATGCTGTTGTCACACACGCTCTTTGAAAAGCTCTGTCTGCCTCTTTGTTTTGAAACTGACCTCTTTCTAGTTCTAAGTGTTTAAACCAAATGAAACTGTGAAGCAATTATTATTCACAAAATGAAGTGCCTCATAGTCATTGACAATAGATACCACTGCTGGGAGGATAATGGCATGGTGTCAATTTACAGACATCAAGAAACTGCCAGCAGGAGGCTTAAAAAGTACAAAATTAGTCCAAATTTGATTTCAATGTGTAAGATCAGACAACATTGGTTTAATTATTTACTATCTTAGTGCTGGCTTCTCTGAGGAATGCTGAAGATATCGGCATGTATTTCTTTAGTTCTATAATGCCAACTTAGTTAAAGAGGAGGAGTTCTATTTCATTTTGTGGTTGAAAAGTCATGATAGTCATGATGTACTGCTATGTTAGACCTGACAAAAGCAGTGTTTTTTTTCTCTTACCTAGAGATTCTGCTGTCCATGTTGCATAAAAGCCACCTCCTGGAACTGAGTGATCAGAGTTAAAGATGATGACTAGCTTGCTGGAACCAGACTGGATAGTCCCAGGGGATGTGTTTCCACAATACTTTCCTATGATAGGAGACCCAGGAGAACCACCATTCAGGATAGTAACAGAATCCCACTTACAAACTGAATGATTTTCAATGTGAAAGGCTGTAAAAGTAAGCTGCAACACACAAAAGAGACATTCAGGAGCTAACACCAGCTACACCAGCAGAGAGGTTAGAGCAATTCCAGCCACATCCCATAGCCATCCTAGCACAATGATATCTGGGGGTGCTCAGAAATCTGAACCTCACTCCACCTTACTGCTTTCCTGCAAGTATTTCTTGGAGTCTTGCCAATATAAGTAACAGCAGTTACTTAGCATGAAGAAATGAAAAAGAAATGCACACATTCAGAACTGCCATTATTGGGACTTAACCATATGTTGAAGCAAGTGCTTAGTATGTGCTTCAAAACTGTCTTGAGTACACACAGGTGTTGAACCACCGTCCTGCTCTTAGGGCTTCTGGTCATGAAATCTGAAGTTGCACATTCAGCTATGCAAGCAGAAAGCCTTGCATCTTTTCTTTCTATCATTTTCAATCTGTATACTTGACTGTTCCTAAAAATAATGCTAGTTTCCATTAAATGTGAGAGGAACAGTTGCCTGGTTGGCTCATGTAGGCCTGGATACATCACATAAATAGACTGGGCTGGGCAGGCAGCTTCTGACCCCATTTCCCTCCCACACTGATGCTGTTTGTCCTTGAATTGATATGGGCACAGGTGGGATTTCCAGTTCAAAGATTTAGATTGCTGATCCAGTAGACTCCTGGATTTGTTGATGCTGAAGTATTGATGTACACTAATGACTGCCTGGCCTTCTTCCAGTAGACTTTTTTACCAGTTCCAGCATTTAGATCTTTGTGGAAAAGTCTAGCAAATACATGGTACTTCTTCCTGTAACTTTTGTGTGTATTAGTTTCCAAAAAAACTCTGCCTGAGGCAAAGACCAAATACTAATCTAGCTCAAACAATCTAAGTTTGGAACTTTATCAAAATTGGCAGCTTATACTGGAAAAGTTTAGTCTGCCTTCAAAGTGGGGACTGCTACTCAGTCCTTTTAAAGTAGAAACTTACTTGCTTACATCTAATTAAGATTAGTTTGATTTAAACAAATTTCTGGATCATACAGAAAATTTGTGTTCTACTAAAATAATCCTGTATTCCCTGAAGTAAAAACCTCAGCACGAGTCAAAATATTGTGCAGAAGGATAATTAGGATTATGGGTTTGCCTTTCTAAGAAATACCTTTGTAGCTGTAAAGGAAAACATGGTAGGGAAACTACTGAAAGACAAAATCTGCAGTTTATTTTTACAAAATTGTTTTTCAGGTATTTTTCTGTGGCGTGGACTGCAAATGTCACTGATTAGACCTGTTTTCTAAAGGATCAGTCAAATAAATCAGTAAGTGAAGTTTAGCACTGCTTAGTCATAAAGGTGCTTAAATTGGTCTCTCAGCAGTTTGGTTCAGGAAAGTAGTACCTGGGATAGCTTGTTAATAGTTACTGGGAAATAAGAGTAGCATCTCATTGATGTAATTTGTACCAGCAATCATACTATCTTCCAGATTAACTATTAAGACACAAAAATAACTTTCTAGTGGCTTGTAGCTTTTCTGCAGAGGTGAAAAACCTTCAGCCTCATGTTTATTCTTATGATGGAATATCCATGCATATTTAATACTGTGAGTTGTTTTAGTTTCCTAAACATAGTAAGCAATTGTTTAAATGAGTAGTTGGTGCCATGTTCTGAAATGAAGTTAGATACTTTTGATTTCCAGAAAGCCCAAGCTAGTTTGGATGTGTTATCTTTGTTTCCCCCGCTTTCTTAGGTAAGGCCAATGAGGGGATATTTCATTCCTCCTCATTTCTGATTTTCCACATTGTCTGAAACACAGGGTGTTTCTCACACTGCCAGCTGCACACACAGTCATGGCATCGTGTTACTCACAGTGATGGTGTCACCTTCAGGGGCTTCCAACAACCAGGAGCAGCGGGTCAGGTTGCTGTAAGGCTCTGGGTAGTTAGGACTTGAGATAACTCCTCTTTCACCTGACTGTATACCACCACAGGCTGAAGAAAAAAGGTAAAAATTCAATAGTTTAAGAACTGAACACTATAATCAAATCACTGTAAGAGTATTTGGCTTTTAATAGTACTGAAACATTTAAGTTGGACTAATGAGTGTAAGAATGAACAATTTACCTTGGAAAATTAAATTTTAAAAATCCGTGTCATTGAATAGTGAGTAAACAGATGCAATGACCTTGAAATTTTGCAGTTATTCTGATTCTTAATATAGCTCTGCAAAACCTTTGCCAGCTGATATTTACAGCTGCCTCTTTCACTTTATCTCTTACTTACTTATCTCAGTCTTGTGTGCAAACCAGTGCCATTCTTGGACCAACACAATCAAGTCAAAAAGTTGCTGATGTGTCTAGATAAGCACCAAGGCTAAATTCAGCTATCACAGGATGAATAGTTGTGCTAGCACGTAAATGGAAAAGTGGTGTAATTTGCACTGATATAGCTTTAAGTGGATTTCAAAATGAGTGCAGAGGTTCAAGCAGCAGAATCCATTTCAGCCATGCTAACACTCTGGAGGCCTATATGAAGTAAGTCAAACTTGGCTGGTGCTACCTGTTACATCCCTATTCCCAAGAGCAACCAGCTGTTCTGAGTGTTGCACTGCATTGCAAAAACTCCAGTGCAGTTTGGGGAATGGGAACAGTGAGGCAGAAAATAAATCTGAAAGTTCAGTTGCTAGCATGTGTTTGCTTTAGAGGGATACAAATAGCGGCAGGCACTGTGTAATTTTTGAGGACCTCTTTGAGAGTTGAACCATAGTGGGAATTCTCAGTGTCACCAAAGGAATGGCAATATTCCCCAGAAGGGCCTGGGTCAGCAATGGCAACACTGTATCAAGCCATTTACCTTCAAACCTGTAGCGAGCCAAGAATCCTTTATCTTCTGTGTTTTCATCACTCACAAAGTGCACCCAGATCCGGGGGGCAGCTATGACTAGTGGCACGGATGATGATGCATCCTGGCCACAAAGTCTGGCTATTAGCTCTCCATCACCATCCCCTGAGTAAAGAAAGAAAAAACACACATTTTTAATCCTAGAAGAGCTACAGTAACATAAAGGAATACATAGGACAAACATGCATGTAATTTTGTTTTGACTAGGAAACTGAGAAAAGTACATAACACACTTAACTGATTATTTGTTACGGGTATAAGTAGAGTGCTGCAGTTCATGGCTGGGAACTAAATATCCACAATAAAGAAGTTTTCAATGACCCTTGGAATATCTTGGGCTGCTTCTCTCCTCTCCCTGCTATTCTGCACACTTTCATATTGTATGACCCATCAGATTGAAAAAACACAGAAAGTACCCCAAAACTGCAGATGGTTTGGGATAATACAGTGAGAAGAGATGGCCTAAGGACCTGATTGCATGGAAGCCTATCAAGACTATGTGTTTGTGACATCCTCATTAAAGTGAATGGGGATTTTGACTTTTCTACCATATAGGGGTGTGCTTCATCCATGAACAAGCTGTCAGTGCTGTAGTAATACTGGGCATCTCTTTCCTAGAAAACTCAACATGCTGTTCTCTGTCTGGCAAAAATAATAATAAAAAAAATAAAAAAGGAAAAAAAAAAAAAAGAAAAAAAAAGCCAGCATTTGCTCTAATAATTGAAATCTAGAAGGAAAACACAACACAGGAATTGTGCTTTCGTGACACTGAATGTTTGCTTACATTGATGTAAGCTCTTATCCAACACATTGGTTAAAGCATCACTTTCTGTTTACTACTGATATATGCTCAGGAGAAGGAAAGAAAGAATAATAGTCTTCCTCACAACACCCAGGCAATGTCATTCCTGTTTATTCTCTAATAACAGCAGGCTACTGGTCTTAAAAGTCTCAATTCAAAAGCAACTCCTAGCTCCATGCACAATGGCAGGCTGTTCTTGAAAGGAGACAGCAGAACATGAGGGAGAAACTTAAAAGCCATTTCACAGTTATTCCAAGTAACATGGCTAAGTAACTTAATCTTTCTGTCATACACAGTGGCATATCCACATTTGAAATGTCTAAGCACAAAGATAAAAGGTGACATATAATAAAATTTTATTAATGTACATTACACAAAGAAATGTTAAAATGTGTCTTTTGAATATGCACTAAGAGTAATTATGAGCTGTACAAGCAGATGTTCATAATAATTTTTTTGGGAAAAAATAGTAATAACTACTTTGAGCAATAAAATTTGAAGTGTACTTTTTTTCACTTCTTACAAGGTGATTGACTATGTGACAGATGTTACACAGGTTACTCAGTCTCTACAGTGTGAAAAGTGACACCAATCACTGCTTTCATGAATGGCCAGCTGGCCAGAGATCTAGACTGTTGATAAACAGAGAATGTAAACAGAAAGATTGTCCTGTGAGACTTGGTTCAAACCAAAGGGGTTGGTCTGAAAGACAAAATCAAAAGTCCTTCACAAAAGCCAAATGAGTTAGGAGTATATTTTGCTGTAGCAATATGCTCAGTTGTACTACTATGTACAGCCTACATGCACATGCTGATAATTTATAACTTAATATATAACCTTGCCCTAAGAAATTTGAAATATTTATCTTTATAGATTAAATATTTCTCAGTGAATACAAAAAGTCTATTCTGCTTGCTTGTTTGTTGTTGTGTTTTTTTTCCATTCAGTATCATTAAGTATCCATTCAGTATGGGTAACTCAGAATTTTACACATCTCAGCTTCATTTGGGGTCTCTCAGGTTAATTTGGACCTTTTGCCAAATTCACATCTGCTGTGTTGAGAGGCTTAAACAGCACCTGCCTAAGTTTAGTGATATTTTGCACTATTTTGTATCTCAGTGCTCATTAAATAGTACTTGTCAGCCTATACAGATGAGTCAGGGCATTCTGCCTTTGACATGAGACTGGTTATCAAACTGAAGATGCATTAGTATAGCCCAAGTGAACGTTAATGGCAAAACTGTAAAGCAAAGTAAGACTACATTTTTATCTCTTTCCTTTGGTTGCATTGCCTGGAGGCCTGAGGTTCATAAAAAAACTGATAGAAACTGATAAATAAAATGGAAAACTGATGAACAACAGACCAGATACACTTTATTTTTTCTTTCTCTGAGTTGTCTTCCTGTTACTTCCCAGCCCCAGTGCACACGTGGGAAGCACTGTCAGGCTGTGCAGCTATGTGTGCTTTGGCTCTACACAGGACAAACGGATGCCGTACGACCAAGAGTTCTTGTTCAAATGAATGCAAATAAGGATGTGAGAGATTCCTGCTCTCACCCCCCACACACCTGTCAGAAGCGATTTAATGGTAAATTAAATCCTGCTCTCTCTGGGATTCACAGGTACAGCCTCTCAGTCAAGAAGACAGCTGGAGCTTTCATACTGCACTTGGCATTAGCTGAGTGACTTTCAGATGACATTTCCAGTTGCCTGTTCTTGTGGATAGCTAAAGATGCTGAAGTATTCAGAGATACGATTGGTGCATTAAGCCTGTGATTGTTTTCCTTTTAAATGCATTTGTCTGTATTTTCTGATGCAGACTCACAGGAAATATGGATTTATTTTAGAAGAATAATCTCACAGAGTACAAAAGTGGGATATGAAGTGGGTATGTAGCTCAGAGGCTATGAATAATTAAGGCATACTTTACTCCACTCCTGCTGTCCCTGGAGATATTTCAGGAGCAGGGAGAGAATGGGCTGTTGGAACAAATACATTGTTTTTATGACTCCAGCTTCTCCTGACTGCCAGATGAAGTGAAATTCGTATCATCCCTTGTAAAGAGAGAGTCAGGTGTGTATTGTAATCACCAAACCAATTTATGCCCTCAAGGTACTTATCTAGTTTTCCATTTTCTCCCCTGAAATAAAGGGTGACCAAATCCATGCATCCATTGCTCAGGCAGGGAAATCTCAGTCCTGGTCTAGGGGGCAACATGGAAGGCATCCATCTGAACACTCTCTCAAATGCACAGATCCTACAACAGTCAATCTCTATCTATCAACAAGATTTGGTACAAATACAGTTTCACAACCAGAATCTTGATTGCCTTTATCCATTATCCTGCT
>NW_009954232.1:197087-206211 GCF_000747805.2 Chaetura pelagica | reverse complement strand
CTGCTGAACATACAAACCTATTCGCAGCTCTAGGTAGTCATAATGGCAATCCTGGTGATGTTCCAAGTGGAAATCCTCAAAAAACAAATATATGGATGAATTATAGTGGGAGGAGTTTTCAATAGTCCATTCGCAGTTCAGGTTACTTGTGTAATTTCTGGCACCGTCATAACCAGGAGAAGAGAAATTCCCACCTGCATATCCCATCAGAGTTCCCCCACAAACTGCAGAAACAAAGTTTAATTTATTTTAAAATAGTAATGATTCTTGTATAAGGAGAAATCTCACTCCTGTTTATTAAGTTATTCTCATGTCAGCAATCATATATGCTAATTAGATCAAAACTTTTTCCATCTTCTTCCTTTTCATCAATTTACTGCTGCGTGAAAGAGAATTCTTGCCTAGTTGCTGGGAATCTATTGGCAGGTCTTTAAAAATACATGTATAAAGCAATGAAACAAAATGCACAGTATCAAATAAAACATTTCAGCAGCTCCATCAGTACAACAAGTATTCTTTAACGTTTTGATAAAATCCCACTGCAGCTCCAGTTCATTGTTGCTCAGCCCTCCCAATTACCTAATTTTAGACTCAAGATTTTTCTGGAATATACCCTCAAGAGCAGTACACTAAAGCTACAGTAGGATGCTTAAGGGGGAGCTGGAAAATCAAGTTCAAAAGACTTGAAGTTGTAGTAGTAAGGCTCTGCCAGCTGCCCCTCTCTGGAGGCTAAGCTTGCAAAAGTAGGTTAGCTGCACTCTTTCACAAGCTGGAGTAGATTAATTACCCCCCTGAGTAATAAGGAATCACTTGAATTATTCAGTTTTTCTATGGCACTATGTTCTTTCGATCTTTTTATGGAATAAGGCCACTTCAGACCATCTCTTACTCAAGACTAATTAGAAGTACAAATTTGTTATCTGTTTAGGTCTTTTTTTTTTTTTTTTTTGACATGTGCCAGTACTTTAGGTATGAAAAAACCCACCAAAGATTGAACACTTAATTAAAAAGCACACACTACCTGCATCTTCACTAGATGTGTACGAGGCACTGAAGCCTCTGGTTGCATGGGTCATATCTGTCACCAAAATGACTTTCATTGTGTTTCCAGAGGATTTCACCTCAGTGCCTGGATTTACCTCACCACATAGCTTGGCCAGCTGGGGAGAGTTCTGTCTAAGGCCATTGTAAACCTGTTGGGTCAAAGTAAACTCTTATGAGATCAAAATACAGTCTTAAAAGCATCTCCTCTATTATTCAGTGCTTCAAATTTTTATTACAAGGTGCTTTGATGTTTCCCACAGCAGGTTAGTTCCCAAATCTACTCAAAACCTTGGAACAAACTTCCATTGCCTTGAGTGGATGAGGCTCATAAGTAAAACATCAAAAGTACCTTACTTGTTTTGTGGAAACACAAACATAATTCCCCCTCTCCTTTTCTTTTTAAAAGAGACACAATTTTGTTAGGAAAAATACTCTATTTTAGCTCAATATTTATCTCTTCAATTGCTTTATAATTGCAGCTACTCCTCATCTTAATTTAATTTCCAATTATAATCTTTGTATTCTTGTTAAAGCTAACACCAGCTTTATAAAAAACTCCTCCAACAAACTGAGTGCTGAGAAGGATTTTTTATTAATTCAAACTTTTAACTTTTTGATGATCCAGAGATATTTTGCGGAGCTTCTTTTATACAGCCTTTAGCTTAGGAGTCAGTTTTCATCTTTCTGCTACTATCTCAGCAGTGCAAGTGAGGCAGAAATTAGTTTCCCACTGAGATTTGGAATGTGCTAGAGTGCTGAAGATACAGAAACTGGCAGGATGCATCTTCTTTTAAGAGAGCATTACTTCATTAATTGATAAAAAGCCAGCCCCCCATGGTCTGTCTAAAGCATCAGTGAAGAAATACGAGGGAAACACCATCTACAAATCACAATGGAGAGCTCGTTCACCCCCTCACACTTGTGCATGAGCTAGTTCTGATCATACTAAAGCTAATTCCTGTGCTTGCATTGCTCATCTAAATAAATGGGAAACTAAGCTAGAGCTCCCAATCTTTCAGTTTCATAGAGGAACTATCTTTTTGAGGTATTTGTACATCTGACTAGGTCTAGTCCTATGTGCCAGGTTTGATTTTTTTTTTTTCACTAAATAACAAAATATCTATAATAACCATGATAAAATAACCAATACATATCTTCTTGTAGATGAGCGGTGATAAAGAGGTAAAACTGCTTGGAATTTCCCAGTCTTCCTTACAGAACGTGCAAGATCCAACCCAGTAGTAGATATTTATTGCAATCTCTGGCTTTTTCTCTCTCTCTTTTTTTTTCTTTTTTTAATTGACAACAGTAAGTAACAATAGCAGTAACAACCAAGAGACCTGGAAGTGAGTGATGGAGCTTGTGTCCACAGAAAGGGACACTTAAAGCTTTCAAATATCTCAGAGCATTTTTCCATAATTGATAGAGTCAATTCCAATATTTTCTTTAAGTCCTTCCCTCTGTCTGGACAACAATTTCAAAATGCCCATACTCTAAAGCAAGCAGATAAATTTAGGCACTCTACAATGCTAACTTTCTCTCATTCATCTGTTGATAAATTAAGACTTGTCTCAAAACCAGATGTAGGTCTCTAAAGGTCCTTTCACCTCTATTGTGTCCATTAATGCTCCATAAAGGGATTAGGAAGAGAATTTTCTGCCCAGGGCCCTTCACGCCCAGTACTCACAGTCACATAATCTGATGAGCACCTCCAGTGTTCTTCAGTTTTCATATCATTAAAGGTTAGAGTCACACGTCGGCCTTCTTCCACTGTGATCCTCCATTCACACACCCGATTATGTGGGTATAGATTGGGATAGTTGGGTGAAGTAAATGTTCCAACAGGGGCAGTCAAATCTCCACCACATTCTGAAATATGCAGATATTGGGACACTTTAGAGTAAAAAACAACAAACAACCCAAAAATGCAAGAAAAAGAGATTCTAAGAGGTTGTTTTAATATGTCTGTCCTACCATACGTGTGTCTAAACAGCTAAGTTCCTTCCAGTCTTTATCACTTGACTATAAATATAGTTGGATATTAAGGTACCATAGCAGTTCCTTTTAGTCTCATACCAGGCTTCAGAAGCCGGAGTGACCCATAGGCTTTGATGTCAAGTGATACAAGCTTCTCACTGTGGCAGGACTGAGACATTTCATCCCCCTTCCCCAGTCCCTTTCCTCACCCTCACAGACGCTTGTGGAATAGTCTAATCTGTGTATGCACATGTATTAAATTTTTGCAAATACTGTTTCTCTTCTATGGATGCATAACAGGGTCCTTGGTTTGGAACAACATTATTTTAGTTTGTTTCCCCTTTGTTATTTCATTGCAGAAGCAAACACAAAGTATAAGGAAGCTTTCAGCTGACCTTTTAAATGAGCTGGAAGGAATTAAGAAGGCTTGGCAGGAGAGTATTCAAGACCACTGCCACGAAATATTTCTTAAAAAGCAGCCATATTTTTGCAGGAAAATAATTGCATGGGTGTTAAAGAATGTGAAAGAGAAGTATGAAGTAGGAATAAGCTCATGTCTTTAGTCCTGATCAGAGCAGCTCTTTGATATCATTGTGCTCAGGACAAGAGGCAACAGGCACGTATTGAAACACATAAAATTCCATCTGAACATATGAAGATATTTTTCACTGTGAGGGTTGCTCTACACTGGAACAGGATGTCAAGAGAGGTTTTGGAGTCTCTAGTCCCAGAGACATTCGAAACCTGACTGGCCACAGTCCTGGACAAATTCCTCTACCTAAGCAGGGGAGTTAAAAGTACCTCATCTTCAGAGGTCCCTTCCAACCTCAATGGTTCTGCAGTTTTGTGATTCCGCTTAAAACCTCTTCATTAAAAACTATTTGCTTCAGGGGTGTTTAGGAATATCACTCATCTCAGAGGGACAGAATAACATAAAGGAAAATCACAACATTTCTTTACCTTCCTCCTCATCAAGAGGGATGTGGAGAGGGTGTGTTAGGACATTCCTTGACTGACTGATGTAGAAAAAAGGTGTGGAAGGGTGTGCTTCATTCTGTGAGACATGACACTGATGGCAACATCCATTACAGCAAAAGACTGCTTGCCTCTCAAAGTTTCAACTCGGCTGAGTAGTGATCAGAGAGCTCTATTCATACTTCCCCCAGAGTCTAAATTTAAGAGTAGATACACACCATTCCAAGAATAAGTGATCTACAATCTATGGTGCATTAGTGCAATTATAATCTGTGGTATATGTTGCTGCCCTGAAAGTAACATGCAACCTAACAAATCCAACCTTCAGAACTGGAATCAAAGCGCAGTCTGAAACCTCGGGCACTGACTGATCCATCAGTGATGAAAGTAACATAAGCAAAACTGTCAGAGGTGTCCACAGCATCAGGAAGAGTATTACCACAGTATCTGCCCAACAAATTTCCTGCAAAAATCAAATATAGAAAGACAATTTTCTATTAGTATATCGTATATACTTATATAGAAAAATCACTTTCCAATTTTACTGGACAGGCAGGTGTAAGCAAGTTATTGCTGGGAAATAGAAAGGTTTTGTCTGCCTTACTTTGCTTCAGCAAGCAAGGCAGAAGAAGAAAATATCATACATTGAAAAGGCTCACTTTGTACCCAATGGGAAACACTTTTAGGAACCTCCGGTGAGGTTTCATAGTAGTAGCAGGGAAGGGAAGATAAACACTGAAATAATTCACAGACCAGAAGCGTTATATTCTCGGATCTCCAGAAAGTCATTTGTGCAATCAGAGGAGTTTTGAATATCTAGGCCTTCTAGTCTGATAGTAAGATAGTGGCCCCTGGGGCCCTGCAGAAACCATTCACACAGCAGGTTGTCTTGATACTGAAGTTCAGGATACCCCATGCTTTCAATGATGCCTGTTTGTCCTGTCACTGTTCCACCACAGGGAGCTGCAAAAGGAAGAACATTGCTTGGTTGACTGAAGTACCTCAGAAAAATGACCTTCCTGCTAAACAAGACTTAAAGCTAAGGCACAACTGACTCATTCTCTAACTCTGGTAACACAACAGGAATTGCCTCCCAGTTAAAAATTTTACTTCTAGTTCAACCCGTCCTAGTTTGTTGTGGGGTTGGGTTTTTTTCACACAACCCCTTCCATTACAAGCCTTCCTTCCTCTCTGTCATATCCCTTATTAATTTCAATAAACTCACAGATTTCAAGGCCTGTATCTAATCTCTACCCATGTCCATGCATACTAGAAAATCTTGGATAGCTGTATCAGGTACTTATAATGAAATTTACTTTGCTAAATGTGGATCTAAATAATTTTATGGCTGACAAAAGTTGACTGTTGTTTGGGCATACAGCTATGGTTCATATTCCTCTTCTCCTTCCTGCAGCCCCTTCCTGTTCACATTCCACTCCTTGTGATGCCTTGGTAGGGGATCTAATTTTCTGCCTCTGAAAACTTACTTGTCTGTGGTACCTGCAAACATAAATTAATTAAACTAAGGCTTACAGCAAATAATATTCCCAGGATAAATTTATTTGATCTGACAGTGTATTCTGCGTGTCTGCTATTTACAATCTTTTTGTGGTAAAAACAGTTCTGTTCACGCTGTCTGCCATTTTGAGTCATTAGTGCTTTGTTCCAGGATGACTGGCATACAGCTGAGATACTGCAGATCTGTTATGGATACATATAAATTGTTGGTTTGCATACTAATATAGTTTTCTTGCAAGTTGCTTGTGTTTTCACATTCTGAAAGATAATGCCACACTTAAGTGCTTGGGATCCAACAAAATCAGCAAAATTCTCTGTAAATCAGTATAGTCCATACTTTGCCTTTGAGAAATTAACAATTCTAGACTTTCCTATATAAATGATATTAACATAATAGCTGCTATTGTTTGAATATTCTGTTTACATTTACATAGGGAAGCTCCTAATTTGTTCTTCTCCTGTCAGCTCTCTGCTGATCATTGCATTCCCCTTATGGATCCCACTCATGAAACTGACACTAATTTTGCATGCTGAAAATCAAATGTTACATGACTTTGTCCATATAGAGCATTTTTTTTCTATAGCCCCTTTGATAATTGTTTTTGAGAAAAGGTTATCCAGTCTTTGTTTCCACTGCTGCAGATCTGAGTGCTTTTCTATTCCTCTTTCAGTATTTTTCACCTCTTGCTAGGTGACTTTCACCTCTTGCTAGAACATGCTGCTGTTAACCCATATGATGATTCTGATGCCTTAGCTCTAACACTGATTGAAAGAGGCACATCTGCCAGCCCACTTCACAGACATGATTTAAGCCCTATTACAAAAGCTCAACACTTGAGACCAAAATCTCCTGTAACATCAGAGAAACTGATACAAGCAGGCATTACCGATAGAGTATTTAGCATTGAATCCCACGTGTGTGGCACTGCTGTCAGACCTGAACCTCAGGTAGATGGTAGGTCCTGAAGATCTCTGTAAGCCTGGCATCACATCTCCACACAGCCTGGCAATGATGGGGGCAGTGGAGTCAGCACCGTTGCGTACCTCTAAGTAACTGGAAGCGCAGCTAGGAGAGGAGAGGAGAGAATTTTCAGCTCAATTAATGCCATTCATGGTTTGAAATAGTTTTAGTTATGTGCACAAAGCCATGAAGATGTGGTGAATTTGATCAGTTTCTATATATTGTGACTAGGACAGAATCACCAAGTTCATAATCAGTGATAGTTATATAATATTTTAATCAAAAAAGGTGCTAGAAACATTGAGAAAGATTAATCCCAAGCCCAGTCTATGATCAGATCTGACAGAAGCAAATCCTGGGGAAGGGTATGAACAGCACTGATAAAGTAGTTGTGGTAATCTTTAACATAATTTTTGGCAGCATTCATTATTCAGCAGATATTTCCTATTAGGTCTCATTGATTATTGTTGAAGTAAGGAACACATATAAAACAGATAAAGGAAAAAAATATTAAAATTTGGGGGCTTACTTAGGTGGGCATAGAAAGATGCAAAATACCTTAACTAACAGCTTTGCCTTCAAAATAGTGCAGTGTTCTGGGAAGCCAGAGAGAAAGGACATCTTTGGGATTCTCCATCCTGCACTGTTTTTTCTGGACATAGTCTCACAGGTTGAGGCTTACCTCTGCTGTATAGTGATTACATCAGATAGAAACCTTGTTTTATGCTTTGGACAGGGGGTGAAAAACATATAGACCCATTGCAAATCAGCAGACAGGCAATGGAGGAAGGAGACAAATTGTTGTGGTGATAATCCATTGGATTTAAAAGTGCCCAAGAGATAAAATGACTAAAAACCTGAATATGAAAGGACTAGAGGGCACAGATTATACAGAAAGTGCCTTTCTACCATGGATGCTTCCTCTGTATTGACTTCTGTCATGCACTGCAAAGTCCTAGGAATGTAAACCAGTGGCCTCTGATCTCTCAAAAATGTTCTAACCACTTTTGATTGTGAATCTGGAAGTGTGCACGAGGAATTAGAGAAGGTAACTGGAAAAGAGGAATCAGAATGGAGTTTCTGAAGAAACACAGGCAAAATAATGTGGATGTATACTTTGGTGAAGGTTCAATGTAAAACTGATCTTCAAATTTCAGCTCTACTGCATGTCCATCAGGAGCAGTTATGGTCCAGATACAATCAGCATGAGGGGGATAATTGCTTGGATAGTTGGGGGAAGATGTATATCCACTGGGGTTGAAATCATCGATATAAATATTCCCTCCACAAGCTGGGAAAGAAAAGATCATCAACAAAAACCAACATGTTAAGGAAATGGGTGAGGCATCAAAAATAGAAGTTATCACTACACTCTAATACAATTTTCTTATGGTGTTCTGTACTTACATCAAAAACAAATGCATTTTAATGCTTCATGTGGGAATACATTTTAATGCAGTAGAATGTGATGTTCCTGTTCTCCTGCTTACCTAGCCCTCTTCATGTTCAAATGTTCAGCGCCCTGAATTAAACTATTAGTTCTTCCTTGGATTGCTTCTAAACCAGGCAGGAAAAGTATTCTTGCCTTGTTCCTACCCTAAGAGCTAGAAAGCCTAGAAATCAGGGTCATTGATGCTTCTGTGAATCATTCCCCACTTCTGCTTTCCAAAAATTGAAATGTCTGTTTGAGCCAAGTGTGTGAGCAGTGTCAGTCAGAGCAAACACAAGGACTTGTTCAGGTCCTTTATCCCACAAAAATATCTTATTTTGACCACAAAACTTTCTGTCAAAATCCCCCACTATATTCTAGCAACTATATTCATTTAACACAGGGTGTTAGTTAAGTTTTATAGATTGAAGTGGTAGATATACTGTTGTACAGATTCAACCATTCCCCTGATGAATCCCACACAGTAATGCTAACAATGATTCTTTGTGGCATTAGGGAAAAGTAAGCAGAAAACAAGCACTTAAAAAATTGAGTGGATTGACTGGTTGCCTTAGTTGTGTTTACTGACACTGTTTAACAGGAGGTCTCCTGGTGTCCCAAGTGGCATGTGTCTTGAACACAGTAGAGTAACTACAAATGGGACCTGAGTCTCCATTTTAAAAATTCTTTCAAAAAGCGTTATCTCTGGCAGGCATTGTCACTATCTCTGCTGAGAATAAAACTTGTGAGAACTGTTACCACCTTTCTAGACATATTAACCTAAATCATTCCTGACATCATTTAGCATTTGCACTGGGTACAATATGTTCAGAATAATGTTCGTTTCCAGGGATTTTTTTTCCTTTCCTGCATAAAAGGTGAATATCTCATCCCAACTAGAGATGCTACCACCCTGCTAAAGGGTTCCCCATAAGTTTGGGGTTTTTTACCTTTAATATCTCCAGGTTCTGTGACCTGGATCTGGCTCTTTTTAAAGTGGAGAAATTTGAGAATAGAATCGGGAGTCATGCACTAAATAAGGAAAGAGGACATTTTTGCAGAAACCTGATCTTACCAGGGTTAAGACTTATAAGAAGAACTTCCTATAAGAGAAAAAAATCCAAGTCTTATCTATTGAGTTGCAGAATTTAATTTTTTTTGTAGACTTACCTAAACTCTTAGCCTCATATTTCAGTTTGAATCCTTGACCCTCATTCCTG
>NW_009954232.1:127808-196660 GCF_000747805.2 Chaetura pelagica | reverse complement strand
ATCCCTGCTGTCAGAGATGAAGTGGACAAACAGCTGATTGTCTGTAGTGTACATGGTAGAGATGGGGCTGCTTCCACAAAACCGTCCATTCCCTCTTCCAGACACCAAAGGTGGAGCAGCATTATCTAGCCCATTCTTCAGCTAAAAGGAGAGAAATTGCTGATGTCACTCAAGCAAACAGCTCTGGAATGTAAACTTTGAACACACATCGTCTTAATGCTTCCAACCCTGGGGGAAAAAAATAGCCTAGTGCCTATATAATGCACATCAGTAAATAAGAGAGTGAGATAAATAATCTGTGGTACTTCTCTTAGGTGTTTCCAGCCCCTGACAAGCTGGCTTGCCTTACTGACACCAAAATCTGTAAGATTCAGTAGTTTTAGCAGCTTTGAGGATTTAGTGACCTAGCCAATAACCTCACCTCTACATAATCTCCAAGGTTGCATGAGGTATCCTCGTTCTTCACCTGAAAAGGCTGTTCAAAATGGACAGCAATGACGGATCCAGAGGTTACCACTACATGCCAGGAGCAATTCAGATTAGGAGCATAGTCTTGAGGGTAGTTGGGGGATGTTATCACACCCCTGTCTGTGTGCAAATAGCTGCCACAACCTGAGAAAAAGGAGTTGAAGCAAAGAAAACGTATTAGCACCAACTATTCACACATTCATTTAGAGAACAACCCCATCTCCTAAAAGGAAGATTTGACAGGTAAAAGCAAACGTTGAAGCAAGTGTGTGAAGAGCAGAGGGACATACAGCAATGCACACAATGATGATCTCCCAAATGCAAGCTAGATTACAAGATGACACACACCAAACATCTTGACAGTGAGACTCAGTTCTCAGACTTAACAGATGAATAAGCAGGCAGCTATGCCAAGAACCTTCCTTGGCATGAGGATATTGTTACACTGTCTGAGTACATTCCTTCCAGCCATGGACCAAACCACTTTCACCTACTCACGCTGCCAGTCAGAAGTGGCTGCCCATTGTTATCATAACACCTTTCATGGTGCCTCAACCCATTCAGCAATCTGTTACCATCCCTGGTGCATGTGGGAGGAGTGCCACTGAAAATTGTTGACATTTCCTGCTGGAACTTACACAGCTTTCTGCAGCTGTCTATACTTTGAGTCATTTATTTCCCTCTCCTAGTTGGGCATTCTTTCAATCTTCAGCTGAGCTGTGATAAACTTAGGCATATACTTTTCTTACTTCTGAAAACCTCAGAATTTAACCTCATCTGGTTAAATCATGCTGTGTGGTATTATATCGCTGGGAAAATAGCAAATTTTACCTTTGCAGAGTCAGACATTTATTAATGTATGTATATACATGAGATGTGAAGAACTGGTCTGCGTGATTAATTAGATAGACTGTAGATAGCTGTTTAAAAGCTTTTCTTTCCTTACCCCTTTGTTAGCAGCAAGGCAGACATTTATCTGGGGGAGGAGAGAAACAAATCTTACTTTTGTGATACGAGGCATTAAACCCAGCTCCAGTGACACTTGCATCTGACATGAAGTGGATGAACATCACCTCTCCAGTTGATCTTATAGGCCCAGGAGGTTCTCGTCCACACAGAGTAGCCAGCACTGGAGAAAGACTAGTGTCTCCTGAGATCAGAAGAAGACATGTCAGTGTTAAAACCAAATTGGTTCACATCTGTTTGTTGCTGTGTATCACACTTTCAGGCAGGTGCTTTTCAAGATCTTAAAACCCTTACAGATTGAGAAATATTTTTATAGACCACCAAGTATTTTGCTAGGATCTGCTAGTTTTATTTTATCTAACAGAATGTCTCAGCATAGAGGAAGAACACTGATTTAGAGTATGCTCCCGCTGCTATCTATATTGCTCAAGATCAATGGATATGAGAAGTCCAGGTACAGGGACCCCAGGTATCTATTCCATGCTTTTTAGGGTGGGGCAAGATTGCCTTCTCACCATCTTGGATAATAAGTTGGTCATAGTTGCATGAGCGGTGAGATTCTACATCTAGGGCCAGGATATTGAACTCCACAGTGGATCCAGGAGCTCTGATAAGCCACACACAGTCAGCAAAATTTCTGTAATTCATGGGCCAGCCCGGTGAGAAGAGGAATGAAGGTGTTTCTTCAGCTGTTGCAGTTCCTCCGCATGCACCTGTCATGTAAAAAGACAAAAA
Source organism: Chaetura pelagica (assembly GCF_000747805.2). Taxonomy (NCBI): domain Eukaryota; kingdom Metazoa; phylum Chordata; class Aves; order Apodiformes; family Apodidae; genus Chaetura; species Chaetura pelagica. Next base: position 194,491 of record NW_009954232.1, on the reverse strand, counting down.
GAAAGCATCCTCTTTTTAAACTGAACACTCCCATTGTTTAATTTAAGATAACAGTCCTATAATTAAGTACAATGGGACACAGTCACGTGTAGTCATAGGAATGCATTTCTTCAAGCACTCCTTCAATTTGGACTGGGAGTACAAAACCTGAAAATCCTCACCTGCAAGGATGTTCCTCTGCTACCCAGTGCAGCAATGATGTGACTTATTTAACCATAAGAAACATCTGGCAAAAGACCTAAAAGCATCTACCACAGTTTAACAGAAAGGAATGGCGCATATATAACCAGAAATATATAAACAATTTCAAGCCCCCTGAAATTGAAGTACTTTTCTTTCTCCACTCCTCATGTCTCAGCTGTAAATATGGATCAAGATGGAGTCCCTGCTAATATACCTAGTAGCTCAGTAAACCTGTTACATACTGCCATTATCCTGAGGAGCACTTAAACCTACTACATACTGCTACTATCCTGCAGAGCCTCAGGGATCCTTAGTTCCTCTGTCCCCAGAAATCTGCCTTCAGGTTTAGAAAGAAGACATTGCACTATGTCCTAGTTAGTCTTTACTTTCTCTTGTTGAACTTGCTCAGACAAAAATCGATAGCACAAGAAGCATATTCACCTTCCTTCCAGGAACTATTTGTCAGAGGTACAAGACCATTCTGAACACATTCTCTTTATTTATGGGTATTAGATACATTATACTGAAAGGTTTCATATCAAAATGGCCAGTCATTTAAGAATGGTATTTCAAGAGGGATACTTTCTCATGAAAGTATATAAAATGTTTAGCTTTCATTAAATACGTATGTCAAGAAAAAATGCCCTTCTATCAATATGCTTATTTTTAAAACATTGTAAAACTGCATATCTGAGAGTCCCTGGAACTTTAAAAAGCTATCAAAATGCTTGATTATAATGTCAAGGAAAGCTTTACCATTGTTAATAGCTAGGCCTTCCTCTTATGTGGAAATTGGTTTGAAGTTTTTAAAGTAAAGCTCAGTATATCATTGGCTCTATTATTTCTAATCGTATAACCCAGTGAAAACCCACCTCTAGCAATGGTGTGTGGAACAGCAGAAGCATCCACTGCATACCACTCCAAAAGAAAGCCTTTTCCAGTCACAGATGAATCTGACTGGAACTGGATGGTCATTGAACTTCCAGAGGATGCAAAAGAAGCAGGGTCTGCACCACAGTATGTTGCAATAGGACGAGAATGAATGGTAGGCCCATCATAAACCTGCAGAGAGAAGGAGAACAGTGCAGTTCCTCACACAGTTTCACTTGCCCCATACTCAGCAAGTATCCAAGGAGTAAAATACCCTTTTAAAATGAGTATGGGATTTTTCAGCAAATCCCAGTTAGAGAGAAATCTCTCTCATAAAATAAATTGAACAAAATCTTCCTTTCCATTATATACTGTTAACTGTGATTTTTTTCATAGAAGAAGGATCTGAATGGAAAGTCATCAAATTCAGCTCATGCCCTATCACAGGCCTACTTTCGGGGGACATGAACTGGCTTTCCATGATAAAAAAGTCCACTGGTACAATCTTATTGCCTGCTGAGGAAAAAAACCAACATAATCTGCTGGACCACAAGGCACTGATTTTCTTTAGTTTTTTCCCTTATATATTTTTTATTTTATCAAATAAATATCTAATAATATTTTTTAATTGTATATATTCATAAGACACATTCTTGGCAGGTTAAAAGATGCCTTTCTTTTGTTACCTTTCTAAACTTCCTCTAAACATCCTTTTCCCTCCACTAAAAGATGTCCAATAGAGAAAGCCTGGAAATAATAAATAAACACTAACAGTACATCGAAGATCTTCAAGTCAGGTTAAAGGTGAGGCTGATGCACACCCATTGAATGTCTACCTGTTCTCAAAAACTCATTTCACTTTCAGAAGAATAGACAAAGAAAGGCAGGCTGAGTTAGAAGAAAGAAGATGCTATTAAAATCTGACATGGGATGAAGGAGAAAGTTACATTTCCTTTCTGAACTAATATTGAATTTGGTTATCAGTGAATTAATAATTAATTTAATATACTGAATATACTGAACTAGTATTAATTTTCTCTTTCCCAAAGATGAAAGAAAAGGATAATTAGTTAATCAAATGGTTAAAAAAATCCCAACTGAACAAAAAAACACTGCAAAATAAGTAGAGATTTACTTTACTGAACTAAGTAGTTATGTTTAGCTAAGTTCAGAAAGAAGGTGTTGCCTCTGTTGTTCCATTTTGCTGAGCTCCATGTGTGCTCTATTTTTTAGCCTGGCTAGACCGTATTACAGGAAGGTAAAGAAAAACAATCAAACAGGAAAAAAGAGGAACCTTCCTATTACCAACAGCAAATGATTGATCCAGAAAGCAAAGAAGGTGGAAGTAAAGGATTGTTCCCTGTTGGATTTTAAATAATCATATTTTTAAAGACAATGAGGTGTTATCATCACTGTTGTCTTCAAGTGAACCAGCACGGATGAAAATTTAATTTGGTATCTGACCTGAAATTATTTTATTTGAAAAATCAGAATTGCACCATTGTGGACTTATTTTTAATGAGTTTCAAACTTTGAAATTGGAAATACCTGTTAGGAAGCCAAAGAGTATGTAACCCTTCCTATAGCTAATAATTATTAAAAAGACAACATAGCAAAACCAATAAGCCACACCAAATCCTCAGAAATTCTCCCCATTCCTCTTGTCGATTTTTCTACTCAGAATCTTAATCAAAGTTTATTGAAATAAAACAGCTTCTCACAATGAAATCACCTTTAGCTTGTCATAATGGCAGCTGTGATGATTTTCAATATCCATCTGCAGGATACGTCCGCGGATAACTTGTGAAGCATTAACATTTATTCGCCACTGGTAGTTGGAATTGTGAGGGTAACTTCTGGGCCACTGGGGTGAAGCTATTTGTCCTCTGTTTCCCACAATGTCATTTCCATACACTGAAAAACAAGAGACAACTGATGCCTCTAATTCACATAGATTAAAAGCAGCATTAGGGCCCAGCCTGAAATACAGCTTTCAGCCTATCTGACTTCACTTACTTAGGACTAGACAGTGCCGTGAGGCACAGACTTGTGTTTCAGACAGCTCTAGGGTGCACATGTAATTATTTCTTGTTGTGAGAGATGCAATGTGCCCTTATCTGAGAGAAATTCCCCATTCAGGCTGTGTGGCTTTACATATAGGAGAGGTGAGAAGATAGCACATCTAAATTATCTCATAACTCTGCCTACTTCCTGTAAATTTCCTCCCAAGAAGCATTAAATACATATTTTATTTAATTTTTTTCCCAAATGCTTTTGTGTATTCTGGTAAAAAATGGTTCTGATTTAACTGAACTCTGAACTACTGATAATTATATTTGAAAATGAGTAGTGAAAGTCTCAAAGTAAGGAAAATTATTTGAAGTTCAGCTTGTGTAATCAGAATGGCTGTGGATGTTTAGCTTCAGCAGTCTGGTCATGCAGCAAGTCAGACTGATGTTTGCAATGGCCCCTTGAAATTTTGGATCTATGAACTGGCATTATTTCCTTTTCTTCTAATTCTGCTCCCTGGCTGATGGCACCTAGATTCAAACTGGAAGATGGACACTGTCATATTCAAAAAGCAAAGTGGAAAAGCTGGGAAATAAATGTTTCTTTCTTAATTTAACACTTGCTTAGTAAGTGGCAATGTAAATATTAAATACCATTGCTCACTCTCAGGTAGCAAACACACACAGTCAGATAATTTTAACTCTAACAGGCTACTGATAAACTTGTGTTGCCATAGAAGTTTTCAGCATATAGCCCTTAATCATATCTTCACAGCCCAGAACTGCTGAAGGAAGAATCTGAAAACCAGGTGATAAACTGTTAGAAAAGAGTCAGTGAAACAGAGGGCATTTTATTTTCTATAATCCATGTAAATTTTTGCTTCTGGAAGGATAATATGATCAATTTGAAAAAATATTGTCTGTTATGATAATTTAAAAAGATAGAAAGTCATGTCTAGTTTTTCTGATTATGTTACACTTAATACACTTACATATACACAAGTTCTGTTCTAGTATGTTTTACAGCATCCCTTTACATTCAGCAGATATTTTACAAAATATTTTTAAGAGAATGCCTGGCATTGCTGACCTGAACAAGCATTTTCTAACAGACTTTACAGGGCCAAAATTTCACTTTAAAAAATAATTTTGGGAGTGCTATGGAAGAACAATACTTTTAGTTAAATAACATTTACTTACAGTGAGAGAATGTGGCCCTGAAGCCAAAATCAGTGCCTGAGCTGTCTGAGACAAATTTGATCCACAGGACATGTCCAACAGTAGATGTATAATTTGAAGGCAAGGAGTTCCCGCAGAATCGTCCTGCCACCTCGCCTGTCTCGTTCCCTTCACGAATCTCCAGGTAATCTTTGGTGCAGCTGCTACTATCTTCCACCTGAAATGCTCTGTTCCAATAGCAGTAGAAGAGCATTAGCAGGAAAATGATGGGCACATACCTAAGAGTTTGCCCTGCCAGGCCACAAATCCCCCTGTAGCTGGTATTCTACCATAACAGTTAGGAAGCAGGTAGCAACAAAATGCTCCAGAACTCAGATGTCACTGCTCATGACCTGGCAGTGCTGCTGCCACAGTGCACTGTTCTTTCTAGCTCCTTATTTTATGTCAGAGTTTGCAAAGTTATAATTGTTCAGAGTTCTCAATTATTTGTAATGCTTCTTGGTTCTCCAACCATGAAACACAGAAAGCCCCTGGTATATAAAACAGACTTTTAATATAAGCCCAGGTCAGACTATTTACTGCATGTACATCTATTAGGTGCAGAGAATACTTCTAGCCTTACAAATCAGGTTGCAGACCCTATATATGCGTACCGTTTCAGTATGATCTTCAGTGAGAAAACAATTCCCAGAGGCCTAGATTAATTTGTAGTTAACACCTCAGAACTTAAAAATCCCTTAGCAGTTTCTCCAGAATTAGAAATTGTTACTGTTTCTCTGGCCTCTCTGAGTTCACACAGCTGGGTGTGCAAAATATTAATAAGTATTGCTATGAACTCTTCCAAACCAATTCTTATCTTATAAAGGAATGGAATTTAGTAATCAAATTATAAATTTTAAATTATTTCATGAAGCTGAATGCTAAATATATTTTTTAAATCATTACGTTATTCTAAGTGAAGTGCTTTCAATCAAATACACATTTTCATAAGCAGGCTATGAATATGTAGCAAAGATTCTGGAGAGTACCTCTTACAACCAATGCCCCAAATATTCATGCTTTCTGATTTTCTGGTAACAAGTCCTCCCCTTCAGTCCTGAATATAGCCATATGTGTTCAGTGTACACATGCTGTGAAATGGTTCTGACTGCTCATCTGGATATACTTCAGACTAATATAAAACCAACCCTCAAATTGCAAGAGGGGCATTTCTGTTCAGACTGAGCTGAGAAAAATGAATGCCTCATGCCAACAAAACTTTGTAAACCCATAATATTAAATAAAATAAAATAAATACTGCTTTCTAACACAATTACTCCATGCCGTCCAGTATTTACAGCTTGCCTTTCAGCTATGTGTAACTGAAGAAAAAGAGTTTACATCTACTCAGTTTCACTTTATGTAACTGAATGTCTGTTCCACTTCTGCTTCACATTAGATTTCTGGCTTAGTTCTGAAAAGTTGTTATTAATTATTTTGTAGCAAATATTTTGGAAAATGTTTTCAGGCTGTAGCGCTCTTCCTCTGCTTCACTGAGTGAAGGAGGAATAGAATGTCATTTTATTGAATTAGTGAATCAGTACGTGCCTAACAAATTACACCTTATGCAGTCAGCATGTTACTGGGCAAAATTTCCTTTTGTCCCAATTAACTGTAAATGCAGGTTTTAGAATTATTTTTCTTTTCCTGAACTATATCTTTCCTCTTTTTAGTCTTACTTTTGCTGTGAATTACATTCACTTATGCAGTCTGGTAATTAAATCTTATCCCTGCTGATTCTTGATAAGCTTTGCAATGAGTCAGTGTTTTCCTTCGTGGCAGCAGGCACTGTTTGATGCCAGGAAACAGAAAGGCTCAGAAAACCACCTCATGGGTAAAGAAAAACCTAATGACCCTGGTAAAGGACTCCACATTGTTCTGTGGATCACACAGGACTTTCCTGTCAGAAGTCTTGAAAGGAAAGTTACCTTGCTGAAGGGAAAACAAAATTCCTTCAGATATTCTCCTGACCTCTGTTGTACTTCTACTGCTATAACTGTTTGAGAAATTTTTACTATTTTAATATCAATCTAACCCTATAATCTGTGGAGTATCTGAGCCCTTTATATTACTCAGCTACATAATAAATACTACAATGAATCTGGTAGTAAGGAAATAATAGGAATTTCCTTTGTAAAGAAAAGGAAGAGCAATGCTAAATTTCCTCTTTTTGTTTATAAGTAAGAACAGGCTTCTTCAGCATCCTATGTTGCTTAAACAATAAACCATCCATTTATATAATGATGTATGTGCCCTAATATAAGCAATGACTAAGAGAGGGGAGCACAGATTGCAAGCTGCCACTAACCACTGCTGTGTTCTCTTTCCAAGTTACTCTGAAAATATGTTTCAGTTTTATCATCTGGTAATTACATTTCCTAATAAACACAGAGCATCCTTCCTTCAGGTTTCTTAAAAGGCTGAATAATAACCTCTGGCAATGTATTTACATGAAGGACAGCTGAAGCCGGTTGCCAGGGGAGCTGAGAATCATCCAGACACACTCTGTGTTGAGTGGATATGGATCAGGATAGCCAGGGCTGTTGAAAGCTCCTCTGTCCATGTGGAAAGTACCCCCGCAGGCTGCAACAAGAAGGAGATAGCAGAGGCTGGAGTAGGATGACATTTTTTTTAAAAATAAAATACCTTGACAGAGCCAGAGCCTTTGCTAATTCAGAAAGCATTTCTCCTTGTTTGCTTTTCCTTTAGCTTGCTGCTACACTTGCTGAGACCTTGGCCAAAAAGGGGGAAGACCAACAGGGGATTTTTAAAGAGGGAATGTCAGAGAGACAGACATACAGGTTCTATTACTCTTCTTAGAAACTGGAGGTATAATGTAAAAACACCTATCATATGGACTTACCTGATGATGATGCAGCATAGGTGGCATGGAAGCCCCTGGCAGTAATGTCGTTGTTTGAGATGAAATTCACCACCAAGGCACTACCAAAAGAAGTGACAGGATATGGGATAGTAGTGCCACAGAAACGCCCTGAAAGAGAACCAGCCAGAGAGAAAAAACAGGAGTGTCAAGCTTGTAACACTATTGCTGATTTAAAATCTGGAGTTAATGCCTGACAGCAACCAGGAGTAACATTTGCCACTTACAACTGAAATTGTCAATTCAATCCACAAAAAAAATGAAATACTCAGAAAGCACAGAATTTAACTCTAGTAGCAAATTTTTTTTAACAGAGGAAGGACTTCCTGCACTTCAGGTACCCTAGTCACTGGCTATCCTGTCATTGAGCTTTGTGTTCACTCTATCCAGAAATTACAGCCTCCTTGAGAAACAAAATCCTAACAAATATATGTGACAGTAGCTCCCATTTCACTTAACTGGTTTCTGATGAAAATATAAATGACAAATAACAGCCTGGTTCTCTTGTAATGGATTGTAACGTGGGGATTAGGAATACAAATCATGATCCAGCAGAAAGGCATTTGACAACAAAAAAATAAGATGGCAGCTGGTATTCTGGTTCTCTTGCCAAATGAAAGCCAAAGGTAAGGGACAAAAAAATGAATTCTGTTCTTAGTTGCAAACTGTTTAAATTGAGCAGTCTCACTTTTGCCAAGGAAGCATATGCAAGAGTAAGGGAGAGCAAAATCAGGCACAAATATTCCAAAATTCCCAGAAAGAAATTTGAGGCTACCATGGGGATGTGAGGGGAGTGGCCAAGGGTCTCTCAAGGTTTACTGGCAGTAAAAGCACCGAATTTTGCTGCTCCTGACCACTCCTGTCACTTGTAGGTGATGGCTCTGGACAGAGATGTCAGGAGAAAGCTGTAAAAAATTCAAGAGCAAGCAGAAAATCAGGCTTTCCAGGGGTTGAGAAAAATCCATTTTCTGCTCCCAGAATTCAGCAGCTTTCTTCACCTATGTTTACTGTGTTCTGTGCTCATGAGTGTGGGTTATGTCATGTTCTTGTAGAGCTAATTGGAGGTTCAGTTTAAACTGAATTTTGTTCAGCTAAGGAGGAAGGAAAAGGCAGATGTACTCCAAACCACAGCTTAGTAGGAATATGATCAGAGCCTGGGAAGACTGTGCCATTCACACTGAAGACTTATACTCCAATCTCCTCTGGCCAGAGTGGCCAAGGAGCCTCCCTTTATCAGAGAAAATCCATTAAAAAGAACACCTACAAAAAACCTTTCCCTTTGTATCTTAAGTGTAGTTCTATATATGAAATAAACAAAGGAAAGGTATAATACCTCGAAGAGGAGCCTCGTAGTTATTCCCATCCAATATCTCCACAAAATCCTTTGTACAATTTTGTCTGTTGTTTTCGATATCGAAGTCAGTGAATGAGAGTGTGACGTGGTTGACTGGCAACAGGAAAAAGTAAAAATTTGAAAAGAAGTTTGACATTTCACAGAGAAGTCTTTCCTCTCTTGAAGTCAATCAGTCCCTATAAAGCATAACATCTGAAGTAGTTTATTCCCTGTTATGGTGAGTGAATTTGATGGAAGTGCATTCATCCTTACTGTACAAGTCCTGGTAAGTCTCTTTGTGTTTCAGTACTTCCTAGTACAAGCAATTTTAGAAATGTAAGATTTAACACATACACATTAATCTAGATTTCCTAATATCTGAACAGCTTCATTTTATACTGGAAGTGTTGGCAAATTCAACATGGAAAATTTACACACACTCAGAAACAAAACTTATTTCTACATAACCATGACCTTCTGTCCCTTTGTGATCTATACCATAGATCGAGACAAAATGTGGATTGATGCTGCCCTGCTGCAGGCTTAGAAAGAGACGTTTCTTTCATCATTTTGTAATGTACATCAATTGGGCTAGTTAAAGGATCATTAACTACCCTTAGCTATATTTGTACAGAATTGGATTTTCCACACCCTTGAACTGTAGGCTATGTCCTGAAAAAAGAGGTTTTCTGACTGAGAGTATTTTTACTCTTGTATTGCTCTTGCTTGTCCGATATGAACAAAGGTGAAATCATGACTGGAAGAAGAGAGGCTGTCCTCAACATTAGTCTGAGACTGGAGTTTTTCCTGGCCTTACAGCTCCTATGCATTTAGAGCAGGTCAGAAATAATCTTGCCATTTAGATGATTACTAAGTTTTCTCCCACATAGACCAAGCCTGAATTTGACACAAATATTTTGCTTCTCACTGGGCTACAATTAATTAGCTAGAATAAGCTGAAATGACAGAAATGGACCCAGGGCTGCATTCAGCAGGGTGCCACTGACTGGCATTCAGCTGCATAGTCAGTGCATTGGGCCTCTTTGTGTCCTGTCTGGTCAGTCAATTACCGCTATCAATGCAGGTCCTCAGGATACAAAGCAAAAAGCAAAAACACAGTGGGTGGCAAGAGCAGGAGACTTGTTGGCCTTCTCAGTAAGAGCAGAGCAGGAACTCTGCTATGGTTTGCCACTGGCTCCATCCACTGCATACAGCTCTGCCCTGCCATGCTGTGCGACTGGCACAGTGGAGCCACGTACACCTGTAAGGTGTGGGGTGTTGTGGTCCTGGTGGCAAGTAGGGGAAAGCACTACACACACAGGCTACTTCTTACACAGGATTCTTCTGCTCTCACATAGTGATGTAACTCAGGAGACTACAGTTATGAGTTTTCAACCTGAATCCAGGTAAAGATTTGCTTTAAAAATAAATGTTCTGTAGGTGAGGAACAGCTTTAATTAAATCCTTTTCATGTATTTGTATAAGAATCTATCTTATAAATAATAATTTAAAAAAGTATCTCTTAATTTTGTTTCGGTGTTTTCTTTGGAAAATCAATTTTCGTTTCATAACTTAGCAAAATAAACATGTAAAAGTGATTAGAACTTTCAATGTTTTTAATAACAATGGCAGAATATCAGACAAACAACTGACCTTCACTAGTTGCTATTAAAAAATAAATATTTATTTTAAATTACATTAGCAGGCTACTATTACCTAACTGTAAATTTTTTAAGGAATATTATACAATATAAAGGTAATACTGGGTCTTAAAAGTAATACCAGGATGTGATGGAATATATTTGGTGTTTAATGATCTATCAGAATTCTCTGTAAAATTTGACAGGAACATCTTTTAAATTTGTGTTTGAAATTGATATTTGTCTGTACCTTTTCCCATTATTTAATTAAATAATTTAAAAAATGTTAACAGCATAGATTTGATCTAAAGCAACTCTCACTTGAAAAATTCAGAAAAAAAGTAAGCTTGGCTGTACAAGTGGTTAATTATATCTAAACCCTTAGATTTTCTCACAAACTAATCCAGTTTCACATAATATTCAACACCTCATTTATAATTGCAACACTTGAGTCACAGTAAATCAGCTAAGATGACAAAGTTGTAAACTGTTTTCCTCACTAGGCACTAAATCTTTTACAGTGAAATCTGACTTTGCACAGATTAGGAGGTCCACACTCTCCACCTACCAGGATGCAGAACTTCCTAAAGGAATAATAGAGGAACTTTGTATTGTTATTACAGAAAAGAAGACAAGGATGTTAGTCATCCCAACTAACTATGAAAGACGTTTTTACTTACATGGTTCCTGAGCCTGAATAATCCAGCTGCAGTTCTGATTGTTTGGATATTTGGCAGGATACAGAGGAGAGGAAATTGCTGCCCCAACTGCATCTGACTCTATGAAACTTCCGCATGCTTTAGAATGAAACATACACACGCACAGATATTTATGTGTACAAAACACATATCTTAGAGTCTGTAGTGAAAACTAATGCATAAAATGTAACATGCTACATCAACGTGAAATGAGGATAACATTCACAACAGTAATTTATCAGAATAAGAGACTTAAGGGCTAGCTCCCAGCATTGGGTGTGCTTTCTTGATCTGGATCCACAGGCTATGCTGCACCTGATCATCTGAGAGAAGCCAGGGTGACTTGGGAACAATTAATCATTATCAGCTCCTCATAGCCCAGAAGAGCAATCCCGGGGCTAAAATAACTTGGTTTCAGGCTAGTGCAGTCATACACCCATTTCTTAGATCATTTGCCTGTGCTGGCAACTAGGAAGAAAAAACATCACAAAAAATTCTCCAGAACTTTCCAATGACCAAGGATAGCATCACATTGCATTGGCATGATGCTCTTGTAAGCTGTATCAACAAAAACTGCAATTGTGTGAAAAGAAAAAAAAACACACAACATTTCTGAGAAAAGTATTAATTTATAGTGAGAAGAATCCTAAGAAGAAAAAGAGAGAAATGGATTTTTCTCTGGAAAAACAAAATGGCTGTATCTTGGGGAAAAAATGTTTCCAAAGTTATTGTGAAAAAAATGAAATAAATCCACCAATCATCAAATAGCATGTAATTTCATTAATAATTCCACCTAGTTGGAATAATTTTTCATTAAAAAGGAAACCATGTAAAATACCAATTAGTCCTCCACAAATTGGAGAGTTGGTGATTGGCAGGGTTTGCGGTCTTGAATCCATGGACTTCATCAACACCACATGGAATTGTTTTATAGCTTTTCAGATTCATGCGCATGGATAGACATACAAAATGTTATTTTGCCACTAGGTCTGTGGAAACTGACAGCTGCACATTTTTCTTGGGATGTTTATGGGTAGATAACCCTCCTGGGAGGAGGAATAAGAGGAAGCTGATGTGTGCTAGATGTCTTGCTATAAAAAGTGTATTTTTTTCCCCAATCAAAGAATTTAAGGTCCTTAGATTTTAAATTCTGTGATGTGTAATTTGAAAAAAATTCAGTCCTGTTAAACATTAGCCACTGTGCTAAAAGATCATCCCTAATACAAATACACTGGTGATTAGATAAATATGCATTAATGTAAAGGATGACATTACCTTCAGTGAAGCGAGCACTGAAGCCCCTGTGCTGGATGGTTGTATCAGAGCGCAGCCGGATGTACATCAGGTTCTTGAAGGATGTGATAGGAGGAGGATTCTGTGTTCCACAGAGTCTTCTAAGAAGTTGTGCTTCATTGCTAGGACCATCAAATACCTGTTAAGAAAAGATCAAATTAAGTATGTTTCAAGAGGAGTACTGAAAGACTTTTATTTCATTCTCTTTCATATGTTTTGTGCACTTCGATTCTGATACAGCCCTGGTTTGGGCATGAAAACACACTATGCATTGCCTATCATAATTTTGTGGCCATTTCAAAAAAAATGCATGTATTTCAGGCTGAAGCTACTGTAGCCTTTATAAAAAACCACAACTGTCAAGTAACCATCTTCCTCTACATGTATCTGGTATGGAAGCAACTCTCCTTTAATAATCCAAATATCCCCATGCATTTATTTTTTTATGTTAATGGCTAAGATGATTTCCCATGTAGCTTTTACTCAACTAAACCACGCATCTTGCCTCAGTAAATACTTTAACATGGGTCCTAACATGCAACCAGTAAACCAGTGGGAGCTATGACTGTATATAAAAAGAGAAGAAATTAGGATTATGGTTTTTAGATACAAGTACCCAGGTACAAGGATCAGAGTCCATATATCTATGCTTTATATCAGCTTTATGGTGCTGAATTGCACAGATATACTTGAAGTGTTATTTAAGCAGACAGTAAAAAAAAGTAAAAACAAAAATGGAGGAGGAAAGTAAAGATAGGTTTACAAAACTTCACTTTTCATTTTACCACAAATGGCTTCCTTCTCTTTTTTCCTCTTACAGCTGATAATTTAGTTTCCTTCCTCTCTGTTTCACAATCAGGAAGAGAAGTATAGTGAAGTTAAAACCACCGAGTTTCTAGCTGAAGCAACATCAAAATTGTAACAAGAAAAACCACACGGAGGAAAAACGGCCACAGTCTCAGAGTCTCCCACTAATCCTTCCTAGCACTCTAGAAGATGTGATTGGTTGCTGCTGTGTTTGGAGCCATGGGCTGGTCTCAGAGCCTTTGTGCCTGGTTTCAGAAGTGATGAGCACTGGAGTTATAAGCACAGTTGCAAGACAGATAGAGGAAGAGCCCCTGAGCTAGTGGGCAGCAACAACAGTCAGCTTTGGTTCCTGTTTCAGCATTAATGTCAATCATTACCACAGGTGCATCATTTAATATATAACCTGTGACTCAGCTTCCCACAGCAGAGAAAAATATAGGACAAGAGGACTGGAAGATAGAATGTTTAAAGATATAAAAACTGCTTTGAGCAAAATAATGCCATTGGGTTAGAAGAAATTTATTCCTTACTGAGGTTCTCTTTTATCTCAAAATATCTCAAATTCCAGCCAGTCTGTGCAATGCAGCACCAATGAAACGAAAATTTCTAATCAGACTGTATAACACAACACAATGTCTCTGCCTCTAGTACTCAAAGGCCTTTGTGCACATTCATGAAAAAAAAATAAATAAAAACAGTAGCTGAGAGAAAGGTGACCTACCTCAAAAAAACCTCAAGAGCTGAGAAACAAAGGGCAAAACTCTTGCTTACTCTACATAGCCAATGCTGTAATAATGAATTAAACATTTACCCTTGGGCTTCTAACATTAACTAGCTGTGTGGTACCTTGTGGCAGAGTATTAAGTCTCCTGCAAGGTCTGTAAAGATGAGTACCTGGTAGAGTCCCACAACAGCCATCCACTCAACCCTTTCTTCTCTCTTGACATCCTGCCACAATCAGCCCTTTAATACACAGTGTTTATTCTTCCTCTACACATGTATTTTGTATATTAATCAGCCTGCCTGCAATAAAAAACCATGAACTATGGAATGTGAAAAAAAGTAGTGACTTACAGAATAACCCTTAGGAATTAAGGTACTGTCTCTCTCTAGAGAGAGTAGTGACAAGACTGAGTAAGAGTTGCTCTAACAGAGTATACAGAGAGGGCTTAACTACAGTTCACATAAACTGCTGGTTTTGATGCATCTGTGCCACTCTGCACAACTGAGGATATGACTGTTGACACATGGACTGTTGTGAGACTCCAGTATTTGAGCTTTCTCACTCAGTAAGATATTAAGGATGAGTAACATAAGAGACCAAGTAGGCATTTAATTCCAAGACCTATCTGGAGTAAAGAAGTCTTTCTGTGGTAATACTAAAAGAGTGTGAAGTCAGAGGAACGTTTTCTACATCAAGTGTATTTGCTGTTTATGGGCAGCTTGCTTGAAGGAGAGTACTGCCTCCTCTTTCAGAAACCCCTAACAATTCTTAGCCTTTTCACTTGCTCAAAATCTGATTCAAGCAACAGCTCAGCATAAACCTTAGTGAGATACAGCAGCAACTCTTAGGAGTTATGGCAGCTACAGGTTAAGCACAAACAGTAACACATGGATATTTTTTGGCTCCATAATTCTTGCTCACCTGCTATTTATTAGCTTGAACGATTTTATAGAGAGGATTTCAGTCTTGAATCTAGAGCAGAAACCACAATACTCACACATTATCTCAGGAAAGAATTGTGTCTCTCTGCAGCTTCTTAAAGTTATTTTGAAAATATCTGAGAAATGCATTTCTGTGGCTGCATGAGTAAAGGAAAATTATGCATCTGCTTATTCAAAAGCCAGGTTTTCATTTGCACTGTGCATAGCAGCAATTTTTTCTTTCCTTTCCACAATGAACATAACTGAGCGACTCATTGCCCTCTTGTTCAAGTGTGTCACGCATTTTGCAAAAGCACATGACAAAAAGAAGATAGTTTTTGTCTTCTGAGCCATAAAAACTCCACACGTTTCTAGCTGTCCTCTCTTGGAACATAATACCCTCTGCCAGCACCTGGAATAAATGAAGTCATACCTCCTTCTCTAGCAGCTCCCAGAGGCTTGCATTTCTATATTCCTGTGTACTATTTTTTATACAGCAAAAGCAAACAAAAAATAACATTTACTTAATTAAAGCCATTGGAAAGAACAAACTATTTCTTCCTCCCCTTTTCAGCTACAAGCACTGCTTTTCAAGCCACATCCTCCTCGAGTCTCCAAATACTGGAAACTCTTGATGACCCAGATTCCTGGTCAGATACAATACTGGTTAAACACGTGAGCAAAAAAATACAGGAATGAGTGCCTTCACTATTTCTTTTCCTCTATTTTCTTTCAAAGAAGCAATTGTTGATGTTGTAAGACACATTCTCCACATAGAAATAGGCTGGAATGCAAAGAGAAATTAAATAAATATTCCTTATATATGGTGACAGTGACAGCAAAAAGTTTTCTCAAATATCTTATACTCTCTACAGAATATAACAAAGTTATAGTTGAGCTCAGGGAAAGTAAAGTTGATATATCCTCATAGAGCAGACTAAGATATGTTAATTTTTTCTAAGAACAGAACTGAGGCACAGAAACTGAGGAATCAACCACATTTAGGCAGCTAGCTGAATGAAGAATGTGCTTTTTGGTGGCCTGGACTGCTCTTTGTGCACTTCATCCATCAACTCTAGAGAGAGCTCAGAGCAGTTACACCATGGGTTACTTTTGCAGGTCTAGAATTAATTTGGCTGAAACTACATCTGTGCTCAGACTCTCATATGAAAACATTGAGCAGAACTGAAAAATGCACTGGGCTCTTTGGAGCTGCAGCATAGCCAAGAATCAGCAGACACAAGTAGTTTCCCTCCCTCCATTTTGCTCCCATAAAAAATGGAAAACATTACAAGAAACAAAAATACAGTTTCATGTGTTCCCCATGGAAAGGAGCTTACGGTAGCAATATTTTTTAAAAACAAATATATTGAGTCATAACACAGGAAAAAAATTACTGGATCTAGAAGAAGAAGGATAAAGGAAAAGGCTAGTGGTACACTCCAGGGTGGAGGGAAGCCCCAAGAGAACTCGCAGAGCAACTAAAATTCAGAATGATAAGTTATAAAAATTAATAAATAGAAAAGGGTGGAACCACTGTGTTGCTCATATGTAGTAGTTGTTCCTACAGTAGAGAGAAAAAAACAACCAACTTGCTTCCTTACTTGCCCATATTTTCCATTTACACAGATTTTGGAATGCAATTCCTAAACCATTAACAGTCTGACATCTACTTATATATACTCGGGCACTCTCTGTCTCCTCCCTCTGTTCTGGTACGTGTGAGGCATATGGAATAATGGAAACCTAGACTCATTTTTGTTGGAAAAGACCTCTAAGATCATCAAGTCCAACCATTAACCCAGCACTGCCAAGTCAACCACTAAACTATGTTCCTGAGTACCACATCTACATGTCTTTTAAATACTTCCCAGGAATGGTGACTCAACCCCTTCCCTAGGCAGCCTGTTCCAATGTGTGATAAGTATATATAGCAAATAAATAGACACAGAAAGCCTTGAAATGAGATGATCACAAATCACACCCAGGTGTTAGTACCAAGTCATTATCTGCTTATTGGCATACTAGGTAAAGAAAACTCATCTTCTTTCTTGCCCTACTTTGGCACTGACAAGCTCTTCTGTACCTCCTACACTGAAGCCTCAGAGCCCTTCCTTATCTCTTGGCTTCAAATCAGCATTCTCTCTCACTGATTTTCAAAACACCCTCCATTTGGTGGGCAGTGATTGATGCTTCCATTAAATGTAAATCTCCCTCCTCCTCCCTCCTGAAGCTGCTGCTTCAGTTGTGTTTGCACAGCTGGGGTTGAGGGGCAACTTCCTCTTCCATCACCCCAAAATAAAACCAAAAAGGAGAAGCAAACAACAGTCACTCATATTGCAATACTTGTACATCAGATCTCTTTAGAATTTAGCCCTTAATCTGCTAGGTTTTGGGGGGTATTTAATCCACCACTGCTGTTTCAGATGGCCCATGCTTCTGTCAAACAATCTGATTTTCTACTCCTGTGTGATACCACAAAAGACTTGGAATTTCTTCCAATAGATTTACCCTTTCAATGATCCCACTGATGTAGTTAAATAATTTAAGAGAAAAGACATAACCATACTTCCCCGTGCTTCAGAACCAGAAAAAAAAACAGGCATCGTACAAAGACGCTTTGTGCCCAAATGAAATCTTCAGTTCTGCTCAGCAAAATGGGGACACATTTCCTTTTTTTTCTGGTTCAGGACAAAAAAGCTTTACAAGGCAATGCTGTAAAAACTGATGCTTTTTTCAAAAGAGTCCTAGGTCCTGCCAAATTGAGTTCTCCATGAATGACAATTTATCAAGGAGACGAAAGCTGGATTTTGGGCTACAGCCACTGTGCTTTATCAGACTGGTACTGGCTCCACATGCCTTTGTACTGAGTGAAGTGCAATCTGACATCAAAGGTCAGGATTTCGTGTCCCTGCTCCCAAAACACCAAGTGGAGAGGTGGAAAGTTCTTCATTGTCATGCACTGATGGAGCAGCAACTGGAATTTCAGTGACATCAACAAAAGCTCACAAAACAGCAGCAACGTGAAGCTTTTAAGAGAGCAGTGGCTCTAATGAAGAAACTAAACAGACAACTGAGGAGCACCTGGATACACATAAAGAAAACCAGCCAGGCACAATTCTGGATGTAGACCTCCCTCTCTTGTGTGTTAGTTATAGAGTGTGGGCATGGTATTACATATGTGGGCAGTACAACCTATGGTTTGGAGCAAGCTGTAGTAAACTACACTATAAATGGAAAGGGTATCATGGTAACAGCCATCTATGCTAAGGTTATTCCTGTAGTACTAGCTACAACTCACACTACCAAGAAGAAAAACGTGGTGCCAGGACACAGCATGCACTGCTTTCAAGAAAAGGTATTTCCAGATCTGTGGGAACCTGGCAGAATGCAGAAACAAATTCGTGAAACCTGTTTCATTGGTGAAGCAAAGGGAACTAGATAATAACTATTTCGCTGTAACTTTAAGCCTTAGTTCATCAGTGAATAAATATGACTACGTAACTACTAGTCTGAAACTAACTGCAGCCTGGGTTGCACGGTAAGCTTCCTCTTCTGCAAGCATTTTACCAGACTCATTAAGGAAATTTTTGAAATTTCTGTTGTTACTTACTTCAACATTGTCATAGTTACACGAATGGTGATTTTCAATGTCAAAATCTGTGAAATTCAGTAGGACTCTGTGGCTGTAGTCAACTTGGATAATCCAAGAACAGTCTGTGTTGTTATTGTAAGGTTGAGGATAATTTGGAGAATGGATTTCCCCACTGGTAGCTTGGAAAATACCACCACAGCCTGAAAAAGACAATCAGTTTTAATCACAAACTCTTTATGCTTAGCAAGATTTCACCTCTATTTTTAAACTAAGAACACTTCCATTTTTATATTTTCTACATTAAGCTTTTGTAAGATGAGTGCTCCAACTGTTGAAGTGTTCTGTCTGCAACAAAAATCAGAGTAAATTACTCTCGGGAAAGTATAATATTATCATTCTTGTTGAATCTGCAACAACAATGCTTGTAAGCTGATAGTAGATGTTGTAAAGGCTGAATTATCCCTCTATCCTAGATATTGTAAAAGCAGTCAAAAGTACCATCCATATCAATGCCACAGACGTAGCATGCTGAGAAGCAATGACTACACCTAGCTGAGTACAGGAGTGAGAAAAACATTTCTGAAAATATTAAGACATCTAGGAGATCCACCTTCCCCAGGAGCAGTACAACAATAGCTAGTGTCAAAATTCTACTTTACCCATGCAGATGAGGGCTTCCTGAGGATTCCACCCTCAGGTGTAGTCTGCTGGAATGATAAAACTATACTATACTCTTACTGTATTCTGGTGAAAGGGTGTTTTGGAGCCTAGAGAAGGGCTGGAGTACAACAGGCAAGAGGCTATAAAGGGATCAGAAAGATTCAGGGGTACAAAGCAGAAAATATAAGCCACCAGATTTCAGAAAGGGATTAATTCAAAGTACTATTATAGACTTCTTCTATTAAAAAAAACCAAAACGTTTGCCTTTCTCATAAAACTTTTGAGAATGGAGAAGTATAAACCTTGACAAAGTAATGATTCAGTGTGCTTAATCAAGCAAAACTGCAAGAATTAAAATCTGCCTCTCCTCACTTTTAACTGCAATTATTTTCTGCTAATTGCCCTTTTCTCATGCAGAGACATGTGGTTGGGTCTTTTAAGCATGTCTCTTCCTTTACTGATTACCAGTAAGGTTTTGTACAAATAATCACGAGGGATGGATGAACCTTATAGAGTTCAAGTATTTACTAATCACTCAAAACATTTTTGGAGTCTGCTGAGTTCCCCAAGTTAAGCCACATTCTCAGATATTTTTCACTTTACAAATTTTAAAACCAAAAGCATCATTCAGCTAATAAAGGACTCTGTGTGGGTGAGTGGGTGGGAAGAACTGCTAGCATGCAAAAGTTATTTTCTGATTAATGGAATGTCTTGATTAACTATGTAGAGACGAAACCACAAATAGGCAAAATGTTATAAAACACATAATAAGTCCTTGATTTAAGCTGGTTAGACAATTTTTTCTCTGTGTGATTCTCAGCATCTCTTAATGTTACTAAACCCAGTCACACCCAAATTCTCTTTCAGCTTCCACTCCTATGCTGTTTGACTACTTCAAACGCTTGCATGGCTGACCTGCAATTCTAAGGTTTTATGAACTTCTCCTGGTATTAAGCAGTATACTCACCACCTGGATTTTCTTGCCAGGAGGCATTAAAGCCTTTCCCTGTATTTGCTGCATCTGTTCTGAAATAGACAACGGCTGAATTGCCAGTAGTGGAAACTCGCAGTGGGTTCTGTGGTGATCTTGAAACGCACATCTGAGCTAGTCTAGGAGAGAGGAAATCTGGGCCACCATAGACCTAGAAATGGAAGAAACATTGTCAAAATTGTTCAAAGAAACCACATGCCACATGGAATACATAACTGTTCAGATAGGAGAAAAAAACCAATATCTATAAGTATTGAAAGTGATTCCACATTTTGAAATGTAAAGTAGCTAATAAAGTTATTTTCCCTGCAGGTTTTCTTGGTATCTGAACCACCTGATGCAAGTATGAAATTCTAGATTATTTAAAATAGCCATGCATTAAATAAGAATTTTCTGCTTTGGGGACTCCGCTACATTCTTCTTCCCCCATCCCTCAAGGTTAGCACCTTGTTCCTGTGAGGAAAGACAGAGATTTTTTTTGTGTACTTGTGCAAATAAATTGTATCTTTGCAGGAATCTGTGCTGATATTTTGCATACTTTGTGTTTAAGGCACATTTAAGACTGATTTTTAAATTTGGAATTGATTTTGTCACTCTCTCTGACAAAACAAAAAAATATTGCAATTGTATTTGCCTAACTGCCTGATCTTGGTCAAGTAAACTACATTTTTATCATATTCTTCAGAAACAAGGATATATATCATATATATTTCCCACAGAGGATAGGCTTTCACTTTTAAGAATAATTATTTCCTACTCATAGGAGTGTGCCTCAGCCAGTTATAAACGAGAAACTTTCTTAAACATCAGCAGTGTTGTGTACTTTCTAATGCATTTTTTAACTAATTCAAGTGAATTAGATGGCAGTGCTGAAGGCTTGTTAATCCTGTTTCTTCTTTTTCAAAAAGGATGTGGGATTTTCGTTTGAGCTCATTTATAACTCGTGGAAATTGCCCACCTTGCTAGTTTTCCCTCTCAATTCTGAAGAATACACAAATTTTAAAAAGCAAGCACGTGATTTTGATGCCTACTGCCTTCAGTGATTGAATTTTATTAGCTTCTTAGAATCCTAGACTCATAGAATAGTTTGTGTTGGAAGAAACTTTAAAGATCAAGTCCAGCCCCCCTGCAGTAAGCAGGGACATTTTCAACTCAATCAGGTTGCTCAGAGATATTAAGGGTCTCCCACCTTTCATTGTTATGTCTCAGGTAGGGCAGCAGCTACAAAAGTCATCTTGACAGTCACCTCAAATATGAAAAGTGTTAAAGAGATACACCAAATAAGAGTGATTTATTGTCTTTCAGAAATTGAACTAGCAACAGATAGATTCTCATTGTATTATCATATATCCTGTATAAATCCTAAACCTAAACTAGAAAATGAAAAGTTCTAACACCAAAACCAGGGAATAGGAAGACAGGGCAACAAAACTAGGATTTTTCCACCAAGTCTCCTTTCTCAAGTCTGCTCCAATATTTTATTAGTCTGGTAAACATAAAAAGGTCAAAAAAAGTAAGCCATGAATCTCTGTCAGAAAATGACAGTACTAAAAGAACCAACCTTCTATATGGCCCTTTTGTCTTTGATCTTCTAGATGAGAGGAAACAGTATTTTAATAAACTCTGCTGGATGTTTTTTAACTTCAGAAGACGTTTGGTTTCTGTCTAAGATAAATATGTGAGCAAATCTTACAAATAGCTGAGCTAGTCCCACCACCTCCAGGACTAAGTGCATCACTACCTAATTAGATCAATCATGTGCTCACTAACTGCTCACAGTACCTGACACTGTTTTGCCATTAGAGGTATAAGGGAAATAACTTTTGTAACTGGAAAAAAATATTCAGTGACTCTAGGGTAATGTGAGCCCTCAGGGTGAAGTGTGCATCCCCAGAAGAAACAAGGAATTATTTTTTGCAAACTCGTAGTCTGATAGATGTTCAGAAGACTGTGTTTTGGTTTAGTGGCTGATTGCACAGGCTTTAATAACTTAAACATTTCATTTCTGCCTGAGACAGCACTTTTTTGCTTTCTGCAGGGAGGCTGCATGACCTGAATGGACAATGGTTCCTCCGTCCAGTCTATCATCTCAAGGCATTCAAGAGAAATCAGAATGGATGAAATCACAGCTCAGATTAAAAATCTGTAATGAAGCAGTAACAGTCTGGGGAAGAAGCATGTTTGTCTGCTGGAAGCTCAATGTCTTCAGAAAAATCTTACTGCTTGGTTGCTTGTGAAGCCAAATGACAGCTGCATTTGTCAGAAGTCTGTTCAAAATGTGAATTTAAAAATGTGTTTGTGGTATATTCCCTGAGTCACAGCCACAGCATGAGATCTAGCAGGGACACATGTTCTTAATCATCTAAACCAGCCCAGAGAAGTTATGTGGCAGAGGACACAGCAGGAGTTTCTAATATGCATATAATAAGCATCATGGACCAGTCTCTCGTATCATCCCTGGTGCTCCCTTGGAGCCATCTGCACACCATGGGCTAAGGGACCAAACCCAGCTCTGACAAACCCTGCTGGTTTCTGTAGCATTACCTCAGAAATTAACTTGCCCCAAGCTGAACACTTACGGTTGACCTGTTAGAAGAGAATTAAGGATGGGGAAAAAATACTGATGGAAGTATGAGGTTTGTGGATCTCCTTTACATTGCTAACTGTTCAACAATGGCCTTCTGCACAGTTTCAAAATGAAAAGCACAGTCAAAGGCATGCTCTTTACAGTTGGGAGTGAATTTTTTTTTCTCCTTTATGCCAGTTAAATTAATCAGATGCTTTCACAAGGGCTGGAACAAAAACAAGTTAGTGTGTTTCCATGACAAAAAACAATAAAATGTTACTTTTGGCTAGAAAGAGGAAAACCAATAGTTACCACATTAAAAAAAGAAGAGGGAAAAGAGAATGGATGGAAAGAATGAATCTCAGGGTGCGGTTCACAAAGAATCACAGGATGTCTGAGCTGCAAACAGATAAAAATAAAAACATTTAGTCTGATCAGAGCACCTGATCCAGAGATAAAATGATGTTGGATGGCATAGCGGGGATGCAGGACACTGCCATAAAGCCCATGGTTTTAATCTGTTCTTATCATTTGCTTCTGCCCCGTTAGCTCCATTTATTGTTAACAGTCAGCATTCCAGAGTTATGAGCAACAGAAAGCTGTTTTTATGTGGTTGGTCACCCTCATGACACAGATTTTCTGGGAATAAAACTGATCCCTGCTTAAATATAACTGCCAGCAAAGAGAGAGTTTGGCTTTGACAGAGAATTAAGAATTCTGGTAATACTTGGTGTTTCTTTATATTTAAAAGAGAAGAGCAGAGCTTTTATTAAAGACTTGGAAGGGCAATAGACTGACAAGGTTCCTTCCTATTCATCTCAGAGCTCCATGTTTCTGTGGCAGAACATATTTACAGTTTACAACAATCTGGTCCATGTCAATGAAAATATGTCATCATTTAATAAAGCAGGTATGGTCATTTTTCTCTATGCATGTCTTTTCAAAAGAAGCCATTTTAAAAATATTTTTTAACTCTTTCATTTTGTCCAAAATGATGGCTTCTATTTACATGGAACATTTCCAGAAAACACCTTTAAGAACAACATAAAATTTGCTTCTATTTTTTGTAAAAGGAATGGAATCTGATGAGGAATAGGGCAAGACAGGATTCAAAATTATCTTAAAAGAAACAAAGTAGAGGACGGCTAAAAGAGAATGTGTCAAAAAGTTGAGTATGCAGAGCCATGGGGAGAACTTGACACACAACATTTTTTAGTAACTATTGCACAGTCTTGGTAAACGTATGGCAGGACTGAGACACTGTCTTGCAAAGGACAGCTTCTTTAGGTGGCAAGTGTCGAAGGAAAGGAAAGGGAGATAGTTGCTCCATTTTACAAGAACACATATGCTTCCGAAAATTCTTCAAGAAAGAAATATTTAAGAAACTATGGGACAAAAATTAAGTTAGCAGCAAAGGTGCTGAGACAAGCAATATCTCTCTGAATTTTCCTACAATTCTCTTCCAGGTTAAAGGGGTGAGGGTGTTTCTAAGCAAAAACTAAATGCTTCCAGGTAAACAAGTTTTGTGATTACTTTGGAATTTTTATTACAAGGTAATATGTTTCGGAAAAGTAACAGAAAAGAACACAACTTACTGCAATGTTCTAAAGACAGCTGGTTATTTCAGAGAGTAGAGAGAGTTAATGGGATGGGGAGGGACAGCAAGGCTACTTTAGTACTGATTTTGACTTCCCATTAAAACTGGAAAGTTATTTGGCTTGAAAGAAAAGCTAGAAGTGGTAGAAGTCACTACTCAGAGATAAGGAAAAAGTGCAATCAGTAAAATAACTATATGAAAAAGCAGACTTCAAAACCATAAAAGCTGGTAGATAGGGTACACTTGGGAAGATAATGTGAAACAAGTTTGGAATCTTAGTGATCACTGAAACACACTGTGTCAATAGCACGCCAGGAACATATTTTCCAATTTTTGTGTGTTCAGCCTGGATATACATAGACAACTACAGAAAAGAAGATTACAAGACAAAGCAACTCCTGAAAATGGTTAACCACATTCTTCTTTTCCCCCACTAAATCCGAGTCACCATTTGTTCTGTGCAGATGATATAAATCATGCTGTGAATGTGTAATTTTATAAAAAAAGAAAGAAAATGCTTATGTGGCAAGGTGCATAAAGCTCTATCAAATGCCTGCAGTTTGGCAAGAGAAGTTGTTCACTGCCAGGCAGAACCTTTGATCTTGCACTAAAACCTGAGCCAATAAGTTGATTTATATTACATTATCTTTCAGCAGATCAGAGACAGGTATTGGGAACTGGATGAGCCAAGGTCAGGAGTAACTCAGAGGAATGCCAGTTCAGAGAAAGAGAAAGCAGAGAACTTCAAGCAGCAAGGTGGGAATCTGTGCTGATGAATGAGTAAGGCTGGAAAGAAGTAAAGCATAGCAAATAACTTTGTAAAGAAAGAAAACCCCAAACCTGTGGTGAATACCTTGCTCAGGGACACAGAAAATCAAGCTGTAGGATCCTTTTAAACAACTTTTTAAAGCAATTTGTGTCTGACAACACACTAATTGTTTTTAGGCCAGCTCCACCACTAGTCAAAAAGTGGTCAAGCAATGGTTGCCAACTATCTGTACTCTGACCATCTATCTATCGTGATAGCTCCTGGATGACCACTTGCAATTATAGGCATTGTTCTTGCACTATTCAAGAAATGGTTAACCACAGGAGACTTAGATTTTGGAGCTGTTTAATGGATTCCTCTGGGTAGCAGAGGCATAACTGAACTTTACAGGAAGATTAGCTTAATTCTAGTCATTTTAGGCACAAACAACAATGAAGCTGCAAGACAACAGGCTTTATCAATACCCAAACCAACCAATACCAGTCACCTACTCACAGGCACTGGTTTCAGCAAGGTGACATGAAGTCATATTTGCCAACGCTACAGATAGAGAACCCATGGAACAACTTCCTTACACTCAGGTCCTACAGAAGTCCCAAAGTCAACAGAATACTCAAAGCATAGCATCCTTTTGTTCAAGACTTGCACTTCATTGCTAAACTAGGGAAGCCCGTTTACAAGCCAGAAAGCTGGAGTTAAGTTATAGGTCTTTTCTACTCATACAAACCCTTAGCAAGCAACTCTCTGGCAACTGTATATTGAAGACCTTATTTGGGATGTGGATTAAGTCTTCCAGGAATATTGCTGATGAGTGTGCACTAAGGATCATAGGCTGGAGAAATAAAAGCTACAAAAGTGAGAATAAGCAGCAGAGAGAATGTGTAGATACCAGACAGAAAGCTAAGTGTATGCTAGTCACACATCATTTTATCCCGAAGAAAAGTAGAAGAAAGACCCCAGCAGAATGGTTCAGGGTCTCATACTCAGTCTTTTAGGTTCATTATAAAAACATTCAAATGTCACCCATGTATTAACAGTGAAAAACCCAACAACTGTACCTCCATTACCTGATGTCAAATGTCTCTACTGCGAGCGATCTAGAAAGTCTATACTTCTAAAGAATTTATTCCTGAAATTATTTCCTATCTCTTTTTCCTGCACTGGAAGTCAGTAAAAATACGTTAGTTAGGATTGATCACCTGGCTTGTTCCCAACATTGCATTAGAAAGGGTGTGGTTAGTCGGTCAAGAGAGGTTCTCCTCCCCCTCTATTCTGCATTGGTGAGGCCACATCTGGAGTATGGTGTCCAGTTCTGGGCCCCTCAGTTCAAGAAGGACAGGGAACTGCTCGAAAGAGTCCAGCGCAGAGCTACAAAGATGATTAAGGGAGTGGAACATCTCCCTTATGAGGAAAGGCTGAGGGAGCTGGGTCTCTTTAGCTTGAAGAAAAGGAGACTGAGGGGTGACCTCATCAATGTTTACAAATATGTAAGGGGTGAGTGTCAGGGAGATGGAGTTAGGCTTTTCTCAGTGATGACCAGTGATAGGACAAGGGGTAATGGGTGCAAATTGGAGCATAGGAGGTTCAAGGTGAATATCCGAAAAAAAATTTTTACTGTAAGAGTGACAGAGCACTGGAACAGACTGCCCAGGGAGGTTGTGGAGTCTCCTTCACTGGAGACATTCAAAACCCACCTGGATGAGTTCCTGTGTGATGTGCTCTAGGTGACCCTGCTCTGGCAGGGGGGTTGGACTAGATGATCTTTCGAGGTCCCTTCCAACCCCTAGGATTCTATGATTCTATGAACCCAAAGATGTAATTTGTAACAGGACCATCCAGTCTTACAGTCAGCAAGGTCAGTAAACCCTTAGGGAGGTCTCTTTTCTCCTTGTTACACCACCCTAAGCTGACTAAGCCTCTGCCTCTTCTTTTACTCTTTTGTTATCTGAGTAAAATGATTTGCCATAGTTTTCAACTCTCAGCGTTATAAACCTCCCCACTTTCCTGGAAAGTTCTACACAAGGTCTCACCTTAGTTATTCCCACAGGGATCCATTATATTCCTTTGTATCAGGAAATGTTATCTCAGCACGCTACAGTTAGTTCTTTGTAAAAGGTGGACATTATAACACTGAGTTTTTCAAAGTTTTGCAGACGCCAAAAGCATAAATGCAAAAAATATGAAGAGCATTGTGACTTCTATGACAACATTTGTGGAACATAACTGTAAACACAGCAGAAATAGGATATTCCAGTAGAATTGTTTGTTCTGCTCCTGCAGTTTTTGGGATTATCTGCTCTAGAGGGAAAAAAAAAAAAAAAAAAAAAGTAACTTGTCTATTTTTGAGGAGTAAATCAAATACTCTTACCTCCAAAACATCATAGTTGCAGTTTGGGTGATATTCAATGTCAAATTCGTGAATGGTGAGTTCAATGTTGCTACCAGGCGCTGTGCGAATGTACCAGATGCATTCCCTATTGCTTGGGTACCTGTCGGGGTAGCCAGGACTCTGGAATGTACCTGAAGGACCATAGAGTTCTCCTCCACAACCTGAAAACACAGCAAAGCATGCCATAAGCAAGGGTCTCCATAAAAACTCACCAACAGCTCTGCAACGAGGACAGGCATTAGCACCCATTCATGCACCAATGTGTACGCTGGGCTTGAGGGTTGGCGCTATCACAGGGAACCAAGGCCTAGGAGGGAAGAGAAACTCAAGAATGTCAGGATGGATCTGCTGACACTGCCCATGCAGTCAGCATGTCACCTCCTGTTTTGGCATGTTTCTCACCATACCTCAACATTGGCTTTGACAGCTGAAACTGAGACACAGAGCAAAAAAAGTAACACTGTATTGGCCTCTAACTTTGATCAGTTCTAGAAAGCTAATCAGATCCATTCTCAGCTGTTACTGACCTCAGCTAATACACAAGCTAAGTATGGAGAGGGCTTCCTATTGTTGTAAAAATGCCATTTCCCGCTGCTTTAGAAATCATAAAATTAAAGACAATGCAATTTCCCTCAGCTCACTGAGCATGATTACAAGTTGCCAAGTCACAGCGGATAAACTGGCTTTCTGACATTTGGTGGCTTTAATGTCCTTTTTTATTCAATTGTAACTGTGCAATTGCAAGACATGCCATGTTTGAAAAGTTATGCACTTTCTTTTCAAATAAGAAATTATTGTCCTAAATTCACTCCCCAGCCCCTTTGGTGACTAATTTCTTGCATATTATGAACTAGATTAAAAAAAAAAAAAAAGCAAAATATGAATCAAAGACAGGCCCTGATTTGACAGTACAAAGCAGCTGAGCACCTGAGACTGCAGTTTTATCATTACTTTATGGAGATGTGGCACTTTCCTCTTCTTGTTGAGTTCCTGGGAACATGCTCTCACTGATCAAGCCTCTGGGTGCAGGTGTCAGCAGGGTGGGAAGGCAGAGCAGCCCTTCCCAACGTCAGGGCAGATTTAGAAAAGCTACATTCATGGTGAAGCCTCACCTTGTAGGAGCCAGTAGGATGTCTGTGTATCTGTTGCACACAGAAAGCAAGGGAATTTTGTGTTTGAACTGATTTTATGTGTGTCTCTCTGCTGCTCTGCAGTGTTCTTTTTCCTCTCTACATTATAAGCCCCCGGGTGCTTCATTTAGTCTAATCTTTTAGCTAATCTTTTGCTTACACATCTTTTATGGGGCCACTCAAGCTTTGTAAGTAAAGCTTACACTACATCAATATCTTTGGTTTCATCTCCAGAGGGAAGGTTCTGTCACATAGCAAAAAAACCTCCAAATATTTAACAAAACCATCTAGTAAACAATGAGCATTACATTCCCAGAGGCACATACCGTGGTATCTCAGAAGTGATAAATAGCATCTATATCAGAACTTTTAGTTACAGGAGATATTTCATAACATAAACCAAACAAACAATCTCTCAGACCTGCTCAAATAATCCATATGGGTATGTAAAACTCCCCTAATCTCTACTAAGTCTATGCATAATTTGCAACTTGAACACGGTGTCTTTGGCCACTGCTCTGCTTAACACTTCTTTTTTTTTCTTTGGGGAGCTATAAATCAATTGAAGGAGCTATTAGCTCCCTAATTCGGGGAGCTATCTTCAATTAAATGCAAATCCTTTCCTCAGCACTTTCTGTGACAGACTTAGAGTTATTGAAGGGTGGGTGCTAAGACCCAGAAGCATTTCTCCCTTTTTTCCCCACCTTGCTGCACACATTGCTTCACTCTGAAGTGCTTCATCCTACAGCCACAAAACTACATTGTCAAACTACTGAACGTCTCAATCAAAGAGTAAAAGAAGCATTTAAGCATATTTGGAAAATCCTGCCTACAGTACCTCTAGAGAGAGAAACAGAAAAAGGTAACGCTCTTACTTCTACCAATTCCCGCCCCTGACACTTTAATATCCATGAACATTTCAGCAGAGACACAGAGAGGAAGAAAGTTTCAGTGGAACCCACCACCCTTTTTTTTTTTTTCCCCCCAGTGCCATCAGAAGATGACCTAGTTTCCCTCAAGAGAAACCAGGTCGTTGTGGTTTTAGAACTAGAGGGGGAAAAAAAACCTAATCAAATAAAAATGTCAGCAGTGG
Organism: Chaetura pelagica; assembly: GCF_000747805.2. Classification (NCBI taxonomy): domain Eukaryota; kingdom Metazoa; phylum Chordata; class Aves; order Apodiformes; family Apodidae; genus Chaetura; species Chaetura pelagica. Next base: position 165,125 of record NW_009954232.1, on the reverse strand, counting down.
GAAAGCCTTACATCTGAATCTGCAGGGCTAGTTACTCTCTTTCTTTTCCCTCAGCAGCGGGAATGACACGGACACTGAGGACAGACTTGAGGAGGGGAAGGCTGCTGTTTCTGCCAGCTCGGGAAACAGAAGGATTTCTCAACAAACAGACTTGATGGCTTGGCTCCTGAGGGGTGGGAAAGGGGAGGCAGGGGAGTTTCAGAAAGCGAGAACAAAGCCAATTGCTATTTATCTCAGCCTGAAGAAAGCTGGGAACATTTTAAAACTAAACAGGCAGTTATGACTCAGCTTCTCCTACTAAGAGTTTCCTGATAGCCACAAAGACATGTTTTTTATTTAAACCCGAAATGGCTCAGATGAGTGGAAAGCTTTTTGAGGCACAGACCTTTCTTTCTATGCAACCCTTGCAGGTAGCATTCAGATTACACATGCTCCCTCACCAGAGTGGTTTGTATTTTCTCTGAGCGCAATCGATATTCTCTGGATGAGGTTTGTGAAGTACATGAATAAAAATGTCAGAGTGCTGTTAATGAGACATTTCTTTTCTCCCGACTACAAATGTTCCTAGAAAAGGCTTTTTGTTAGAAGTGAATTGATTCTCCCTGAGTGTTCCAGTAAACCAGAGGTAAAGCCTAGACCTCTGTAATTAATTTCTTAAAATGAACATGCTGAACTCATGTTGCCAATCAGGTATTAATTGTTTGCAAACAGATCAGAAATTGCTTGAGCTTATGCCTAAATATTCTAGTACTAGTAGCTGAAAAAAGGACTCACCGGTCTTTGCAATTATGTGAACTGCACATCTGAGCTATTTTGACTGATCTGCATATGCAAGCATAAGTCTCCATGTCAGAGTAGAAATATAATAACTGACCTTTCTGGCCAACTGGCAGGAAGTCTATCTATTACATTACTGCTTTTATATGGATGACGTAAGAATCAGTTCTGCCGTGCTTTTAAAAAAATATATAGATGTTAAATGATTTTAACAAAATATTTACAGAAATTATTTTTACAGATTAAACCAAATATTTCTGCCTTTAAACTAGGATGTTGTATCTGTGGAACACTAAAATGACAAAAACTCATGAATGTTTTGAAATGCATACAGAAGTTGTAGCAAAAGATTTGCTCAGACTTAGAATTTAAAAACAAACAAACAAATAAATAAATAAAAAAGTGTTGCAGGATCCTGTTACAAAATGAGAAGCAAACTTTGATTCACAGACTTTGCAACTTATACCTCAGTTCCTGGAGCACTATGGGTCTTCACTATTCACAACATTTTTTTCCTCAATATTTTAAGAAGGTGAATTTAGAATTTGATCCCTGATTTATTCAGTGTCTTACCCATTTTCATTAGCCACAAAATTCTTGAAGCATTATCCCTTTCTTTGATTGGATCACAGATAGAAGCCAACAATAAAACCGTAAACTGCTAGCATTTTTCATACTATATATGCACTACCTATGAAGACAGATTCCCTGCCTTAAGATGCTTATACTAGGCATTGAAAATCTGCCTTGGTAAATATTTAAAATAATCAGAAAACATACAGACAAATTACATTCATATTAATTGTGTTAAGACTGAAGATGTAAATGCATATTTATTTATATAGATATTTGAATATATGTTTATATATGTATGGATCTAAATGGGAAACTTCAGGAGGAATGCTAGTCCTGGGGCTTTTTTTTGAAGCATGCACTTATCTGTACTGTATCCTTTTTCTATTTTTTGAGCAAGCTAAGAAATACATTTTTATTTAACCTGGAATGTTATGTCCACACTCAAGTAGCCTGACTACTTCATTAAGATATTGAAATAGGAAATGATGTAATCATCTCAGCTAATTAAAGTTCTTCCATTTCTGGCATCACCATTAAATGAATACAAGACTTCTCCCAGTGTTTACATTTGTCTGCAAACATCAGATTTGAATTTGCTTTTATTCCGATCAATGGAATTTGTGCTGGTTTTGGCAACTAGGTAAAAAAGATTTGGTCTTTAGGGGTAAACAGAAATGTGGGAACAGAACCTATAAATTGCTGCGTGTCTTCAGCTCTCAGTTAAATAATAGTGAATAATCTGAAACCATTCTATTCCTAGTAAAACAACTTTGAAAGTTTTTCTCAGTACAGAAATATATGGTCTTGCTGCATGTGGACAGATATACAAACAGCTGCACTGTGGAAAAGTTTACTGTACTCAACTGCAGACAGCATATGCTCAGTTTGTGCATACCTCCTTGCAGTTATTTTGGAAACTTCAGCCCTGCAGTTATACTGAGAAAGAAAAGGGAGGGGAGATACTCTTTTAGTAGAGTAAAGGTCCTGGAATTCCCTTGAAAAATGCTTAAAACAACTAGCTAACATGGTGTTAGTTGCTAGGAAATCTGACAACAAATAGAAAGCTCAGGAAATGTGTATTTGATGTATTTTCTTTCCTCTAGCTAAAATCTAAGTAGTCATTGAAGATTGTGCAAGGGATGATCTACAGACCTTTCCGTGTTACTGCCTGACTGGTTACCAGATTGTGTTCATTTACCAAAGAAAAACCCCTGTTTCATAAGTAATTATAGCTGAATAGAGAAGCAGTAATCTGTGGAAACCTCTACTATTTGCAAGATTTTCAAATTTATCCATGGGTATGTTTTAGCCACATGCTAGAAAAATCCGAGTTTAAAGTGAACTGGAACTGCTCCTGTAAAATCAGAGTTACGGAAATTAAAGGATTCAGAGCTATTACATTTGTTTTGCTCATGGTAAAATTTTTCAGTAAACAACTGACTCGAGCTGCTAGAAGCATGTTGTACGAACATTTACCTGTACTACACTAATACTTGCATGATGCATAACTTGGATTTGATTCTGAAACCTTTTGCTCTCTTGAGTTTGTTTAGTTCATAGAAAATTGTCCAATGGAGCAAGCGGGATAACTTTTTTGATGAGGTTTTATGCAACAGAGTGAAACTTCAAGTGAGAAACTGCCAGCTTTTTTTTTTTTCTTCTTTCTGATTTGCTAATCAGTTCTGTAGCTTTGATTATTATTGCTTTGTGTTCCACTCTGAAACAAGTAAAATGGATAGACTACTCGAACCCTGAGACATAAAGGCATGTAAAAAGGAGCTGGATCCTCTGAGATACTGAATGGTCATAGTTCCCGTAACAGATGTCAGTGTTCAATATCCAAAAAAAAAAGGGGGGGGGGGAAAAAAGCGTGTCATTTTCTAGCTCTCAAAAGCCATTTTCTAGCTCTCACACATTGATGGAACAGTGTTGGCACAACTCCAGGCACAAATACAGGCTGGGGGGAGAACGGATAGAGAGTAGTCCTAAGTAGAAGGACTTGGGGGTGGTAGCAGATGAGAAGCTCAACATGTGTGCCAGTGTGTGCTGGAGCCCAGAGAGCAACTACATCCTGGGCTGCATCAAAAGAAATGTGGCCAGCAGGGCCAGGGAGGTGATTCTGCCCCTGTGCTCTGGTGAGACTCCACCTGGAGTACTGTGTCCAGCTCTGGAGCCCTCAGCACAGGAAAGACATGAAGCTGTTGGAGAGGGTCCAGAGAGGGGCCATGAAGATGATCAAAGGGCTACAGCACCTCTCCTACAAAGACAGGCTGAGAGAGTTGGGGTTGTTCAGCCTGGAGAAGAGAAGGCTCTGGGGAGACTTTATAGTGGTCTTCCAGTACCTGAAGGCTACAGGAGAGCTGGGGAGGGGCTTTTCATCAGAAAGCGCAGTGATAGGACAAGGGGTAATGGTTTCCAACTGAAAGAGGGGAGATTTAGGTTAGACATCAGGTAGAAATTCTTCACCAGAAGGGTAGTAAGGTGCTGGAATTGGTTGCCCAGGGACACTGTGGAAGCCCCCTCCCTGGAGGTGTTTAACGCCAGGTTGGATGAGGTCTTATGCAGCCAGGTCTAGTGTGAGGTGTCTCTGCTCATGGCAGGGGGGGTAGAACCTGATGATCTTTATCACCCATTCCAACCTTAACCATTCTATGATTCTATGTATGTCCTTGATATATATCTTACAGATGCTTCACAACTGCCAGTTAAGGAGTACATGGACAGCCTGAGAAATAGTTCACAGCAGCTTGAACTCTAAATCATGCATTTGTCACCTGAGCAGAAGTAAAAGCTCTTGTCTCAGCAATACACATAGCCTTGTTTCTTTCTTGTCAGGTGAGGTATTACCAGATCCAGGTTTAGATTCTCTTGGGAATTTGCTTTCAGAGAAGAGGGGACTGAATGCTTCATCCCAAGATACCCAATTCAAAGGCTGAATCCCCTGACAAGTTCCTCAAACAAGGAAACTTTTCACAATAATCTTTTTTGTGTGTGTCTGAAAGATTTCAGAAGCCAGAAGCAAATATAGCACCCCCAACCAGAGGAACACATCTAATTTTATTCAGTCTAGGCAAATGGTAAATATGACCAGACAATATAGCCACCAAGGGTAAGAGGAATATCCCTATTTGTGCATGACACCATTTGAAAAAAAAACAAAGTGGTTGCATGAAATAAAGGTCAGCTCTGAAGGAACTTGCACTCATATTAAAGGCTGTCATGAGTTGCAGCTGTAATATATGGAGGCATGAAGAACATTCCCCAGGTGCCAGACCTATCTGAACCCACAGCTCCACGTTAGCAGCCTGAGGACTGTACAGCATTAAGCTGCAGTTTAGTGTTCAGGAATTAACAGAGAGGCAGTGATGTCTGACAGAGAAATGAACGTGTCAGTGCAGAAAAGGAGTGCCAGGGGGTGGGAGATGGCTGGAGAGTCTGGGAAATATTTGGAGGGAGACGTGGAAGGGAAGTACAAGAGTGCTTGCCACACAGGCAGATTCTGGAAAGCTTTGACAGCTTTAGAAAAGCAAGTTCATCCAGCACCATGGCTACTGCATGGAGCTGATGTCATCTGGCTGTGCATAAAAGTCTCCACTTTTTCTTCTTTTGTGAAGTCCCAGAATGACATCATCTCAAAGCACAAGAGTGTACCTTTGTGCTGCAACAGTTTCCCTGCTGGCTCCTGACACACATCTCACTCCTCCCACAGATGTCCCTCCCAGAAATGCTCCTTGACTTCCACTGAATGCAAAACACCACTGTCTAGTCAACAAGAGCCCTTTGGGAGCCCCCAGATGCCAGCAGTCTGTGGTAGCGTAGAGGATCTCCTATTCAAACAATGTACAGCATTGCCACACACCTCAGCAACCCACACTGGGGCCTCTGCAGCCAATTTCAGCTGCTTTACAATGCTGTCAAAGCTGAATGGTGTGAACTGATTACACAGACAGGGGCAACTGTGGTGATTTAATTATTTTCAAGGTTGGATCCTCTTTGATGGCACATACAATAGCACACAATTTAATCTTGTTACAGCCCAATATTGCTGTTAAATAAGCAGAGTGAAAAAGTTGCATTTGTAGTCTCCCTTATGAAGAAATTGCAAACACAGTTTGCAGTTGTACATTCATTAACAGATTTGTTTATAACTGGCATGCATGCTTGCCTATTTAATGAGGCCTGTGACAGCCTTCGTGACATGTAAGAACAAGAGAACCCATGCTACTCAACAAAACAAGCTCCACTAAAGAAAACCTGAGAGAAGCCTGCACAGAAAACACAAGTTTATAGGAATGGGAAAACTGAGGGCTGAGTGTTTCCCACTAGAAAGCCCAAGTCACCCACAGCTCCCCTTAATAGCGTATATCTCCTGTTCAGTAGAAAAATTCTGCAGATGTCCTCCTCTTCTGTGACTACTCCTGCAAATTCAAGCATTTTTCACTAACAGCTCAAAGCCTCTCACCAGATGATCCTCAAATGTGTGCATGTGAATCCACTTGGAAAATATTTGAGGAATTACAAGGAAATGCTATGTTTTCAGCACTGCAATGGGTTATTTCTACCTAGCTGACATAGGGAGGCATAAGCTGGGACTCCATTACACACACAGGGAAGAAAGAAGCACCCCTTCTCAGAGGAAACCTGGTTAACTTACCATTAACATGCCACAGCATCTGGAATCCACTTCTAGCATTCAATCCATCAGAATAAAACACCACATGAAGGCTTGTCCCCGTAGTGTTCCCTGCCAGTGGAAGAGACTGTCCACAGAAAGTGCCTATGAGGTTGGATTGTACATCAGGCCCATTATAGAGCTGAAATGAAACAAAAAATATCCCAGTGAGTAAAAAGCAACTCCCTGATTTGTAATGTTTTGTACAGGTTGTCAAAGAAAAAACAGTGAGACTTTTCATCCTAGCCACCTTTGCACAGCAATATGAGCTCTGGAGAGCATGAAAAGATTTGGATGAAATGATGAGCAAATATAACTGCAATATGTCTTTAAACCTGGCTGCACACTGTGAATGGTAGGAAGGTTTTGCTGTTTCTGTTTTGGTGTGTATTGGGGGTTGCTGGGGAAGAAGATAAAGGGCAAATGGCAACAAACTGAAATAGAAAGAAAAAAGGGATGTCACATGTCTGGTTTGACTGTGCATCTAGCAGGCTCAGTGCCTCCAAACCGCAAAGTGACAATTCTGTTTACATTTCATTTCTTTAAGACTGCACTCAGGTGATTTCAGGACTGACTGAACTTGTGATGGAGAAAACCAAGCAGTCAGCATCACCAGGGCCTCCCAGATTAGTAAGGACAAACTGAAAACCAAAAGCACAGTAAATCCTCAAAACTCACAAAGCAAACTTCACATGTTTATTTGTTGTTTCATGATTTTATGCTGGTGTCCTGCTTTGGAGAAGTAGTGGATTGAGCCGTGCTTTCTAAACTGTTGCACTGTGAAACACTTCATGTTTGATCCCCTAGCCATATTCTATGTGATGGCATTTTGACAGTCAGTGTGTTAGCAGATGTAGGCAGCCTGAAAATCTTCATCTTTCTGTTTGTCAAATACGGATGAGAAAACCTCCATTTCACTCTTAAAACATTAACAGATGCACACACACACACACAAAGCTAAGAAAATATTTGTGTTTACATATTGAAATTGGAAGTTAGTTGTATACTCACATTTAAATTACAATAATACATGGTTTGATGGGGTTACAGAGGATGGTCAGAGCTTTTAAGGCTCTTTACATCAATTGTCTCCAAACAGGTTTAAAGGCTCCTTCAAATCCTAGTTTTGCAACTTTTTTCAAATTCAGTAAATCACACAGAATATGCATCCATGTTCCTCACCAAACATCCCAATGCCAATGTCATTTTTCATGGGTGAGATCTATAATTTCTTGCAAAATTGGTAAAAATTAAACATTTTAGCTAAATTGTCTTTGACTTATATCAGATTGGCATTTTTTGTAAAGTTACGAGTTAAATTTCTACTTTTGTTACCATGATTTTCAAAGTTTAAAAAAACAGACCCCGTTGCACTTTTTTATTGCTTTGTCACAGTTCATCTAATCTTCTGTCTCACAGAGCACATCTTCTTAACACAACCCAGCAAATTACTGGCACAGAAACCATGTATGAACATTCTCATTGTGAATTTTTGGCACGCTTCCTTTCAGAATTTCAACAAAAGCTGTTCTCTGTTCTGAAGCCATCACCGTAAAGTTCTCTTTGTGCAAAGAATCAAATCTATGATCTCTAGAAAAACAGCCAAGGCTTATTTAACTTTGTTCTCCATTCAAATCTCTTTTCCAAATATCCCTAATCCACCAAGAATTCTCCTACGCTCAACACCCATAGTATGGAAGTATGATATTACAGTAAATATTGATTAACCATGCCAGTTACTAATTTTTGAAAACATTTTCTAGCAGACGTACATACGAGAATGAGTAACCAAACCCTTGGTTTTCTGTTCAAGATGTTGGTCTCACAGACCTTTCAGCAATCACATTGTTGATTTAAGACAGAGTTGGGGCCAAAATCTACTCAAATGGTTTCAAATCTTCAAGCAGACCATCTAGTTTGAATGTAATTTTTCATAAAAAATAAATCAGATATATTTCAGCCAGAAGCTAGAGGCAAATTAAAGGAATCATTCTATGGTAATATTCCGAGGCCTATTTTATGACTGGTGACCATGAATCTTTTTTGTTTTCAATCTTCTAATGAAATGAAAGCCTAGAGCATGAGAAGTATGATTTGGTATGATTTCGCTGGTGAGATCAGAGAAGCTTAAAAACCCGTTGCTGGTAGTTCTTGTAAAGCCTTGTTCATATGTGCTTAAAAATAGATATGAAATTGTCATAAAGAATAGATGTTAAGAAGTTGAACATCCATCTATATTCGTTCCAAATTTAATTGTTGAAGGACTACCTGACAGACAGATGAGCTGTCCCATGCCCAGCATTGCAACTATGACCTTCCTTCAAGCCACACTGAGAGCTTTACACATTCTTTTATGACTTAAGTTCAGCAAAATGAAGTAAAGCCTGATCCAATTAGATTTTTTAATAGTACTGCTTCCTTCAACAGCTTTGTGGTATATGCTACTCATTTCTGTGGCTTCACGCCATGGAAATCTTATACCAGAAAAGTATGAATGGGGAAGAATGAATCAATGTGAAGATCATGAATCCGTGCTCTGAATAGAAGCAAAAGCTATGTTGATACATATTCAAAGATCAGCTGCTAGATTTAGTGATTACAAATGAAAAACCTATCTAAAGAACTATGGACTAAACCATACTCAGAACCTTTCAAATCCAAACAAAAACCCCCAACCTTCCTGACTCTCCTGCAACTTTGATTCATCAAGGGAGTGTTGTTTTTATTTAAGACAGTGAATGTCACATTTCAATGTTATTTCCTCTGAAAACAGTCTGTTAGTTTTTCAAGACACAAAGACTGGTTACCATGGCAACCCCTTCATGCCGCGCTGCCCTGTGGGTCTGCGTTCAGAGATTTTCACAGGAAATTCGAGTGCCTGGCCAGCTGTAACTCATTGAGAGAGGCAGAACCAGGACTGCTAGAATTTCGAGCTGTCTTTCACTTCTAAATGAAGGGAACAGCTGTGGGTTTTCACAGGGCATTTTGAACTTCTCAAACACATTTTGCTCTTACACAAATACAGGCAAGTGAAACTGAAGCTGAACATAGACCCTTGAGCCACAATTTCTAGTCTGATCTCTGAGATAGTGTTTCTCTTTTAAGGGCCTGCTTTGTCTGCTGTGCTATCCTAAATTGCTGCGAATTAAGGGAAGGTTCTTCTCCAGGATATCTGAAGCAAGGCACATGCTTGGTCTGTGCACAACAATTTCATTTTGAGGCAGTTTATTAGCCACTCTTAGTGGCCACCATACTCAGTCTAGGAACTGAGGACTGAGCTTCCTCCCGGCTCCTCTTTGGGAAGACAGTGTTTGCTCTCTTTCTGTGTTGATATTTGTTTTGTAATTTATTTATTTGTTCAGACCTTTTAGCCTCCATCAGAAAATCTGAGGGATTCATACTGACTTTGGCAGACAATCCAAGAGGCAAAATATACAAACGGCTGCAGCACATGTTCAGACCCTTAGCCCCCCTCTTTAACTGAAGTAATTGCCCATAAGCACACAGAGCACTCCATCTCATCAGCCTGTACCCCAGCACTAGGCCCAGGCAGGGATGCAGTGCATTCAGATAAATTATTAGGCATGGGCCCTCAGGAAGGGTTCAGCCTGGGTAGCTCCCTCAGAAGAGACATCAGGGTCACTAGTATTACATTTTGCCTTTTTCAACTCTTCAGCCTGGAAATATGCTGCTGCCACCAGTAATGGTGCACAGGAGGCCACAGCTGTTCACCTCTCTTTGGAAGGGCAAAGCAGCATGACCTGTGTCACAGAGAAGCTGATTGACAGAACTGGAGCAAGGGCTGAAATAGAGCTGACCAGAAAATGGATTTTCTGCTGCACAGAAAGTAATAAAGACCTCAAACAAGTAGAAATAAAGAAAATTTTAACGTGTTCTACTTGGGCATATGAGAAGCAGGTACATTTTTCTAGCTTAGCACCTTGTCAAGCTTATTATGTCTTGCAAAGCAACACTGGCAGAAGCCTTCCAGACAGGTAGAGGGGCTCCATCTGTTCTGGTTTCCTGGCAGAAACCTGGTTTTTCTTTTAGGGCAAAATTTCAGTTTTCCCTTGGAAAACCCTATTTTTGTGAAAAGGTACATTTTTGTATGAGAAAAATCATTAGAAAGGAAATCTCCTAGCTGCTTACATACACTGGTTAGGCATTACACATAGTTTTGAGTCAGCAATTACGGAGCGTTCAAGACAAACTTTCAGTTTCGTATGAGGGGAAAATCCATCCTATGAGTGATAGTTCTCACTTTATCGTACCGTAAAATATTCTATTAGCAGATGTAATTAATTCACTATATAATTATGAGTAATTATACGAACAATTGGCTCTGCTTGAGTCTTGAAACAAATTGTTTGCCATTGGAAAGCCTCTTTACAGGGAGCAGCAGCAAGAGCCCTGGGCAGCATTTGCAGAAGTCGGGGAACGGGGCTGTGCCTTGCATCAGACCAGCACAGCTACAAGTGCTCCACAAGCTGCCAGAGCCTCTACAACATCCTCCAACGGCTGCTCTGACACATGGTATCCCTTTCCTCTTAAAAGTGGGAAGCCTGTTACAGGATTGTTTTGACTCATGTAGACACTGGAGGCTACGATTACAGGTATCTGAGCAGCTCTTCCTGAAGAGATAATTTTTTGGAAAGGAAATTTTTATGACATCACACCAAATACGTTAACAGAAAACAAAATTAAGCAAAAACCAGACAATATAGTCATCATTCAAGTAACAGAATACACTCCAAAGTGAGATCACCATTAATTACTAAAGCAAGAATTAACACAAATAAAAACAATCCATTTCCAAGCAACACATTCCTTCTAGAAGAACTAGAGTGCAAGTTTAAGAACCTGAAGGTCTGTTAGCCAGTGAAAACAAAACAAACAAAGGAAAGCTCCAGGAAGTGGCACATTGCACTAGCTTAGCACCACAACGACATAATTTTCATGTAAACAAAGGCAGCTTAAGACTTCAAGCAACTTACTATGTGGAGCCTTGTTATTCCTGCACAAACGAGAGAACAAGATAAAGTTATGTTTGTGCTTGCATGATGGGAAGTGCTTGCAATTGCCACTAGAAAAAAAGCCCTTCTTAAGAACCTATTCTAAATAATTATTTATTATTATTATTTAAACATTTTAATGCCCTAGATGACCTCTGATAAAACTTGCTCTAACTACTGTAGGCAACTTTCTTATCTCCACACAATGACAAACTTTCATTAATCAACCATTTTATTCCATAGTAGAATGGAGTTTGGTATCGTGCATCACTAGACACACAGGTTAATCTTGCTGGGATTTATCTAACATGGAAATGTACAAATGTCTAGGGTTTTTTTAATAGTAAGAGTTGTATCTATGTTTTGTCTTGTAACCTAAGTCTGAAATACTCAGAGCCCTTTGACAATTTCAAGCAAAATTATATTCCACATTGGACTGCAGTGATAATTTTTAACATAACTTTTCATCTCTTACATTACTATTTACTACCATCTCAAAGAAAACAAGAATTGGTACATACAGGCAGATCTGTTCATTCCTGTGTTTCTAGGCAAGGTTTATTTCTATAGACTATATAAAAATAATTTTATTTAGCAAGGCTCCGCAGGGTGTATCTTTGGATGGAATTTTAATATTTTTTTTTAGATAATAGGAGTAGGAAACAACTGCTGGTCAAGAAAGGAATGCCTAGGAGGCATCCACCTAGTCAGTCAGCCCCAAGACCTGCACTTAAAACCTTATGTCTTCAGTGTGATGTTTTAAATCACTGAACCTGTACTGGGAGAGCACCTCCACCTAATTGTCTTGCTGTCTGGATGGAGTAGATCTCAGCCACCTGCAACAGGGCAGTCCTGGAGCCTCACCCGTGCACGCTGGATGGAACAGGCTGAGCTGAAAGCAAGGTAGTCCAGTGCAAGAGTGCCCAAAAAGTCTACCTTTCTGCTAACCACTGTTTCTCTAAAGTGAGAATCCACTCACGATGGCAGGAGCAGAACTGCTCTTGAGCTTGGGACAATTATATTTCCAAAGTTATGCTTCAACAGAAAGCTGCTACTGTGGGAAGAGCTCCTTGCAAAGAGGCAAAGCTGTGCCTAAGGACTCAGCAATCAGGAGGAGGGATGGAAAAGGTGCACCTGCTCTGAAAAGCCCAAGGTTGTCTGACAAGTTTGCAACACTGCTGACTTGTGTGCAGGGCTGAGTGCTGCTCTTCATGTGCTTTGCCAGCCCAGATGAACTGAACTGCCAGTGCAAGGAACATCACACTGGCACCATCAGAGACCGGAGAGAGCAGGATCCTCTCTGGGAATCCTCTCGTTTGAGAAAACTTGCATCATGCATAACTGTGAACTGAGGAGACTTCAGCTTGGTCTTGACAAATGCAGATGGGAGAAAAGGGAAATATTCTGCCTCTTAGGCTGTCAGGAAAGAAAAACTGTCTGCTCATGGTCACAAAGGGAAGGGGAGGGACAAGACCTTCCTCAAAGTCCAGTGTGGTTTTCTCTCAGTCACCTGGGGGCTTCCCTTTGATGAGGGGAATCTTTGATCAATTCAGATGGGGTTTCTCCAGCCACCATGTACCTTCATATTGTTTCTCTAGCTACCATGTAACTTCATATTGTGATGCCTGTGCTGAGTGGGATAAGGGCAGTTCAGTCTCATAGGTGCTGACCAGGCTTTCCAGCAAAATGTGGAATGTAGGAGAACAGGGGAGAGAAGAATCCAGCTGCAACTAGATGAGTCCCAAATGCCCTTTCCCCAACAGGGGGCATGCACACTACCATCATATGGCAGTTTTTCACAGTCACAGTGCTTTTTCCTGAAGATACAGGCAAAGTCACGTTGCTCTGAGCTGGCAGGGTGTGGACAAGAATGAGTCCGTGAAGGTCTGACTCATCTTGTGACTCCAAGAGCAGAGGCTGTACTGGCTTCACTCGTGCTTCTTGTCATCTGAGGTTTCTGTAAGCACCATGCAACCCTTTCATCATGGACAAATTTAGCTGTTTTGAGGGGTAGGGTAGTTCTGTGCATTTGTAATTCTGCTTCTAAGTAACGTTTAAAACAACAAAGCCAAAATGTACTTCGATCCTGGCAATGCAAGGAATTGGGAAAAAAAAGAATTCTGAGCCCTGAGCCAGTCTTGTCTAGGGTGGGCAGCTTTTTGGCCCAACACTCTCCTTCTGAGCATGCAGATGTCTCACTGAAAATCAGTGCAAGGGTTAAGATTTCCATATGTACCAATGGTGAGGCCCACTACAGAAATCCGAGGAGAACTGTCGTTTTTATCCTTACAGTCTTACACTGAAATACTTCTTGTTGAGTCCCAGAAGCCCCTGAAGGAATTCAGGGATGGGCTGGCATGCTGCCAACTTGCATGGTAATATGTTAATGGCTACCACTGCAGCCTGGCCAGCAGGCTGTAATTTGATGTCTGTGTGCAGAACCTGGATGGGTATATTTAATTTATCATCTGCTTCCCCAGGGTGATGTACTACCGGTGACATTTTGTAAATCAATGCATGGCCATAAGCAAAGTCATTCTCTGTGCTTGGAGAATTCCTGCAGCACTTTAAAAAGACACACTCATAAATAAAATGTAATAATATTAATCTCCTAATATGGTTAAAGTATATTTACTAATTACAAGTTCAAAGGGGATCAAAACCAGAAACAGAGTAAGCTTTCTTTCCCCCCCCCTAGGATAAGCTAATAAAAAAAAAAGGCTGACCAGCTGAGTGCAAGCATAAATTATCTAATGCAGTGTTCCCAGATGGAGAAAAAGGATATTATGGCACATCCCTGGAATGCTACTGTGGCTTAAAAAAAGGACATATCCTCTTACCACCAGAAGGGAAATCAAAGAGTTCTCAGGAACAGATGCCATATTAATTACTGTACTCATTTGATGATATTCCACATATAAGTTAACCACTTTGAGCCTAATTGCTGAAAGAGCCTGAACTGCTTAAGTACACTGGCAGTAAGCAAGCAAGGAAGATTTATGCAAAAGAGGAAATCTGTCCTGTCCTGCAGAAGGAAGAAGGCTACTGTTGTTACTGGCAGTTGTTTGAACCAATGATGTTATTTTGCATTAACCCAATGACAACTCCATCCTTGCCACTAGACTAAAGTGCTGCACAGACCAAGGGGATAAGACTGAAACAGAGTTCTGAAGCTTGTCTGGATACAGGACACAATTTTACTATCTGCTTATCAGGCTGATGTCATCTTGCAAAGGCTGGGCAGCGTCTTCCCTGTAATTATTAAAAGCAGATGCTAAACAGACTGGACTTCAAGGGATGGTTGTACTTTCTGAGCAGAAGAACATGACGGGATATTGTCACTGAAGGATGGAAAGATTAGTGGTTTTGAAATGATATTTTTCTTTGATAAGAAAGGAGTAAATTTCCATCCTGCTGCTAGACTTGGATCTTCAGGGCAATAATGTGACATTCTCCTTACTTATAAAATAGCTTTGCCTCAGAGGAAATTATGTTCTGTCATACTAAATAAGGAGGTAATTAATCTTTAAAGGTGGGGAGTTACATGTATGCTTCTTCAGCTAATAAGCTGGTGAATGTAGAGGAAGGAATTATATTTCTTTGTCATTGTCTGCAATATCTCACTGGCTACAGTCTGATGACTCCTCTAGAAAGAGTAATGTTAGGTTATTAAGGCAAGCCACAGCATACTATACAATTTAAAGACCATCCAATCTAATTACAGTTAGTGCAGCATCACTGAAAACAGTCTGCCGTTTTGTATGCCTCATATCATTGCCACTTCTGTACATGTCTTTTTCACAAGCAATTAATCTCATATTCTTAAAACTTCAATGTCATAAATCCTGTGAACATTGCCAGCACTGAGCCAATGTCCTCTTACAGGCCATGAAACACTGCTGCTCATTTGCTGATAAAACATTCACCTGAGAGTCATTCTAGAGAAAGGCATTATAAAAAACTGCAGTTTTGCCTCTGGCCCACATTGCCCCTTCTCAATTTCTGGCACCTATGCCTAGGGGCAGAAAATTTCCACCAAGTCACACGAGCAGGGCTTTTTCCTTCTTACTTGATACAGGTATAAATAGTTCTATGTGCTTAAGCAGTGGTGATGGAGCCCCTGACTAGGCCAGATGGAGTCAGAGTCACCCAAGGCTCCCTGTGGAGAGAGAATGCTGCTCACCATGAGTAACACCAGCCAGCTGCTGCAGACAGAGGTCTGGCTCACAAGAAGCATCCCATGATCAAAGGAGAAAAGGAAGTAGGTAATGCAATATATGGCTGCCTTCTAATTGTGCAGCTGTCACCTCATTTCAGTCTGGAACAGCCATCCATTGTACTTGCACTTAACTTGCACCCTTTGGATACCTGATGATCTTTTTGCTTGTCTTGTATTTGCAACAGTTATTTCCTCTAAGTGACAATAATATCTTTGGTAACTGACAACCACCAGGAATACTTATGTGTGGAAACTTTTGTCATTTTTCAACATATTTCATTTCTGACTCATACATGGACTTTTGCAACTACCATTTCTTTATTGTACCCTGCTCAGGCAGGTCAGCTCTCTGCCGTAACACCCCTGCAACACTTAATCTTGTCCTTCTTCATCACATGTCACTTCCCCTTACTCCTTCTACCACAACTGTGATCATCACCTAATCCAACCTAACAGCTAACATTTGTCCTTCCCATCCCCAGCCTCCCAGCAAGTAGCAGCAAGTATTTTCATCAACTCTGCCATGTGCTAGCTGCCACAGAGCAGCAGGAGGCTAATGTCAGGGCTAAGCTGCCACAGAGCTAAGAAGACAAGTAGAGTGTTGCTGCTTGCTGCGTGGGGCTGACATGGGAGAGCTGCTGCCAGTGAACCCAAAAGGGAATGGGAAAAGGGGCACCTAAAAGCTCCTCTGGGGAAAAGAGCACCTGATCAGCACCAGTGGCCTCTCTGGTTTGTGAGTGCAGCTACACAGAAGCTGAGCAGCAGCTTCCCATTTCTTCCAAGAAAATGGTGAAACGATCTGGCACACGGTTCAGGTACCACCCACTTGGACTACCATGAAAGTTATTTCACCTCTGTTTTCCCAGTGTTATTCTCAGCTGGAGCAATACAGCTTTCCCCTTCTAGGCCTCTTCACAATATAAGAATCCCAAAACTAGTAAGTGGCAGAAAAGTAATTTAGCTGAAAGCTATGAGTCTTTTAAATTTTTTTTTAACCTTTCTTTCCAATTTGCAGTGGCATCACACTCCACATAGATTTCAGACAGAAAAGTCCCAAATATATCCCAAAAGTCTGCTTTGTAAGCAAAAGGCACACTTGTTCCAGATGATTCCCCCTTTCCCCTACATCACAGAGCCCTCACAGCCTTGCCAACACGCTCTCCTTTCGCAAGAGGCAGGGTGGGAGCAAACATTATTCCGTTCTCTGGCTCCTTCAACCTTGTTCTCCTTTTTTACACTATGGCACATATTTATGCAGTGTGCAACAACCAAATGAGAACTGTGTTTCCAAGTGATATTTCTTAATGGCATTTGGAGAAAGATTTGTAAGTAATGTCACCATGAACTGCAAATTAAAGTCTTCTTAACACGCTTCCATGACTCTGTTTTTCCCTTGCATTTTCCTCTTTATACCTCTTCCATTCAATCTGTATTTTCTTTGGAAGCACCAAAAATTGTTAAAACAAAGAGTGCAAGCACTTTTCTGCTCCCTGTCTCCTCATTCCCTCAAATATGTTTTATTTCTGTTCTTTTAAGTGCTTTGGATCAGGTCCTTGTCTCTGGCACTATTCCTCCAGCCTTGACTTACATCTAGAATAGCGTCTTCTGGCAAGTCTCTTGCTCCTCACTGGCTGCCTACTGTGTGCAGGGCTCCTGCTTTTCATGGATCAAGGACTTGGGCATCTTGAGACTAGCACTGGCTCCAGTATTTCTTATTCAGCCTTCTCACAAAAATCAACCAGGGTTTAATAGTCAGTTCTCAACACAGTGCTCCCTTGTTTATTTTCTTCACATGTCTATTCTTTCTTTCCATTCCTGGCCAACAAAGAGAAGAAAGCTGGAAGAACACCAGTTTTGTCAGTTTATTACCAATCTTGAGCTGTGCAAGCTGGCATAGTAAGGAGGTAGAGGGAGCAAGGAAGTACATCTAGAGGGAGCAGATTAGTCCATCACCAGGCCTGTTGCTGGACCTTCTGCAAGACCCCAGTGTAAGTAAGTGGCCCCAGAAACGTGAGCACTGTTCCTTAGCCCTCTTCTAGGCTGTACATAGTCTCCTCTAACACTTCTCTAAATTTCAGTTCCTTTTGTGCAAAAACCTAAGTTGAGCACCAGGGCCCCATCCCTGGAGACATCCACAGTCAGGCTTGATGGGGCTCTGAGCAATCTGTTTTAGTGTGAGATGTTCCAGCTTATTGTAATGGAGTTGGACTATGTGGCCTTTAGAGATGCCTTCTAACCCAAGACATTTTATGATTCTATGTGCTGGCATCCTGTACAGGAGTGAGATCTGAAGGATTAGTTCAGAAAAATAGGAAAACTGTAGGCAGGAGATTATAATCCTCAGTATAGCAGTGATCATGACTACACTTTACTTCCCAAAATGCAAAGTACAGAACTGAGAGAAAAATACATTTTCAGTTGTCCTAGAAATATTTTTTTTGAGAAAATTAAAATAAAGTGTATTTGGCTTTAGGTTGACTGGATGCTTTTATTTGGCTAAAAAATTCTCATTTTATTTCTGGGTAAACAGAGTTTCTTTCAATCCCTTTAAAGAAGCAGATTAACTATGAAAAGAAAAAAATAAACAGGAGACACAGCAACCCTCCCTTTAAGAATGCAGAAATAACTATTTTTAAAGTTTTTGAACATTCCCTACTCCTCAGATTTTAAAAAGTGGAAAATAATTGGGTTAATTGCCTTTTTGCAATAAATTTACTCATGTCAGGATTTCTTCTTTATATGAAGCTGGAATAATTGAATGTTACTTCACCCTTAAAAGCCAATTCACCTAATCTACGGTGGTAGCTAGACTCCTTGTAGCAAATCTAGCGACCTACCCTCCCTATTGCAAACACCTGAATTCATGTAGGATTAAGTTCTTTCTGGTAATGCTTCACACTGCAGAGGAGACAGGGACAAATTGTTTGGGCTTAACGTTTGAGTTTTAATGACTAAATTTAGGTAAGTTAAATTTCCCCTTAATGTTCTGCATCCTGATTGTTTTTCTTTATTGAAGAAGAGCTGATTTTTCTTGTTTCTAGAATCTGGGTACATACCTTCAAGAAGTCACGATCACAGTCAGATCCACCTTCTAAATCAAAGGCTGTGAAGCTATAGCTGAGTGTGTTCCCCTTTGTAGCTTGGATAGTCCAGTTGCAGTGTTCATTTAATGGGTAATTATTTGGATAATTTAAACTCTCCAATATGCCATGGCTACGATTAACAGTCAGTACTTCATGACAAACTGAAAAAAAAAGTTATGATAAATTATACATATAAAATATATATAAATTATATGATAAGCAGTGCTTATTAACCCAGTATCTAAAACAAATACTAATTGAATTTTCTGATAGTGTAACAAGGTGAGAAATATTTTTATTCACAGATTAGAAAAGAGAAATTATGCAGAAAGAGAACTGTGACCTCTGGAAGAACATATTGGATATGCTGCAAACAAAATCCAGACTTTCCAAACTCGAATCCTTCAGCTCCATTATGTCCTTCTTTTCTGACACTTGCAGACTCATCAGTATACGTAGTACATATATTTTTTGGCAGTTTTCTTTCATTCTAAATACATGGTTATTCCTGAAACTTCTTTTCTTCTATTTTTTATTTTTTTTTTAATCTAACAATATAAATTTGCCATGTAATTTGAAACAATTTGGGAAGGGTGCTCAACAAAGATTGACTAATGGATTAAAGTGTTACTGGATTTTCTAGATACAAGAACTGGAAGTGATCATTAAATTCTTTAAAATGAAGCTACAATTTTCCTTTTGACTCACCAATAACATCTTAGCATAAGAACTGGACACTCATTTGGAAGGTAGCTTGTTTGCACAGCTACACTGAAGCATACAACTGTTTTAAAGGGGAAAATGAAGAGCACAAAATGGATTTTGAGGAATGCAACATGGGTAAAAGCTGCAACCCCCTGCAATCAGGATTTTATTAGAAACATATGTGACACAAAAGTGCCTCTGAATGTTAACTTGATACTGTGTTTTCCTTTGCAGAGTTTTCCAATTCACCATGACATCTTTCATGTACACATAAATGCATCTAGCATCCAAACATTTTAAACCACAAATTCCTAAGTAATTTTAGTCTTTGGGCAAGCCATTGAAAGCTTTCTCTGATGCATCTTCAGAAATTAAATACGAATGTAAAATGTAAATCACATTATCTGTTAGCACAGGTTTTATACCTGAGTGCTTTGAAAGTGCTCTTTTTGTTTAATTAATGAAAGGGAGGGAACCCTTTTCTAATATATCATCTGGACTTTGCAGTCTGATAACTACATGAAAGATGAATCCATGATATCTTTAAGGAATGAGGGAGCCGAAACTCCTCCACCCTTCTAATTATTGTATGAACCTTGTGTGGATGAATAGCTTTGGGTTTTTCTTCATCCATTTGATGTTGTCCAAACCTAGGACAGGTTAATGTCTATAAACTTACAGCAATTCGTATCACTTGGGCATATCATATTTAGCATACACAAAGATGCTTGCAAATCATTTTATATGTGGTGAAATTCAGTACCTTACAAGGTGCATTTAACTACATATGCTAGAGTGTACTAGAAGTAAACACTAGCACAACATTCAAGGTTATGGCTGGGAACAAAATAACTTTAACTCATCATGTATCTTCCTGGATTTTTCTCCAAATTTTATTATTCTGGTATTTCTGGGGTTAAAACAATTTTAGTAAAAAAAGAACCTTGCAAGAAAAATGTGACCCTTACCATAAGATTAAAAAAATGAAACTTTCTGAAGTACTCCAGGTAGGCTAAATGATCCTAAGCACCCACAATTATTCAGGATGGCTGAAGGTAACTCACTTACCCTTTGCCACTCTGCCTCACAAGCAGCTAGAAAAGCAGAATAAACTTGTTCTATCTGCCTTCCCTGTTAAAAAGTCAGGAGACTGAGTGAGCAGAACAGCAGAAGTCCAATCTACCCTGTTATGGACTTTCAACACTTGTTATTCTGAGTAAATCTGGAGTGGTAAGTGCTACTGGTGCAGCTACTAGAAGATAACAGAAGAGCAGCACATCATCATCTTTCTTCCAGGAAGCAGATAATCTCCATCACATATTGACGGGCAGATAATTTTTAGCTCTCTTTATTCTGAGAGCGTAGCAGACTAGAGAGTCTGGCTCAATAATATGCTCTATACATGCTCAGGAATGGGCTGCAAGAAGCAGTTTCAGGAAAAAGCTGAACTGTAGAAACATGTTCTTGTCATCTTCTTGTACTTACTTACCTTGTTTGTATTTGGCTAAAAACCCTCCACCATGCAGACTGCTATCTGTCCTTAGTTTTACATACACTCTGTCTCCACTGGAATGGATGAGTTGTGGTATCTGATTCCCACAGAATTTACCTAGCTGTTTAGCATTACTGCTGTTGCCATCATATACCTTCAGGAAAAAAAAAATATTAAAAAAAATTAATAAAGTTGATGATGGCATGACAAATTCAAGTAATTTCCTCCTGACAAGTGTCCACTTAGGGGATTTTTACATGGGTATACAAGAGGTTAAACTATCTTTCTGCTCAGAGACATCCTAACTGGCATTTGAGAAACAAGAAAATCAGTGGAAAAATAGGACAGTAATTAAATGCTGGTGGGTTTTGAGGGGCTTACTCATCAAGTGAGGAAAACTGCACTCCATTTCAACTCTATTTAAAATATTCAAATCATTTATGCAACAACTCAAATATGAATTTTAGGATTAACAATCGGGTTATTGCCTTTTTCCTTGTAATTTAGTAGGAGATCATACTAAGGCCATGGTCCAAAACACAGCAGATTTTAAAAATTAAGAAAGATTCTTGTTTCAGTGGCCTTTCTATCTAGACATAAATGCTTTTCTGGTCAGCAGCTACACAGTCACTGCTGCCTTACCTCTCACTGCTATGTGATATGAAGGCAGCATGTCAGCACGGAGCTTTGCTATTCTGGGGCTGTTCACTTACAAACATCTGAAGACCCGCACCATGTGTTTTTCCTTGCCTGTGTGTTCATCATGCTCAGCTGTCTCCTATGGAACACAGTGTCACAGGCTACATACCGCAAGGTAATCAAAGTCACACTTTGGGTGATACTCTAGATGGAACTGCTCAAACTGGATCTCAAATGGGGTTCCTCGGTTTCCTCTGAGCAACCAGTAGCACTCTGAATTGTGGTAATATGGCATAGGATAGTTGGGAGACATGAAGACACCAGAAGCTGTCGTCAAAGTCCCACCACAACCTGAAAATGGCAAAGAAACCAAACCAACATTTAACACTTAGAAGAGTAGAGAATTAGAGATAATGTGTGAGATTCACGCTACTAACTTCCTTCACATGCCCTTAACAAATTCAGTGACTTCCCAAAAATCTGCACTTAGCCAACAACAGTGTTGTAAGCAGAAGACAGCCCATAGCACCTAGAAATATGAACTAATTTGAAGAGTGCTCCTCATAGATAGTTAATCTCCAACAGAAACCTCTCAATTAAAGTATTGGTTCAGCTTTCCTAAACATATGAGAAAGTTGATGCTCCATAATTTCTAGGAAATAGTATATCCCTCTCTGTGAAGAAGAAAGCCTAAGGATCAAAAAAGTTGTATCCTTAATCTTAACAAAATGAATACACATTGCTATAGAATCAGTAGACAGACTTCAAAAGATAGGAAGCAGAAAAGCTGTGAAGGAAATTGTGAGAAGTTAAATGAGATATGTAACATGGTTTTATACTTGATGTAGTGATTTTACCTGCTGATGTACCATCCCATTCTGCTGAAAATCCCTCTCTTGTGCCAAATATGTCACTTACAAACTTTATCCAGAGCTTGTTACCATGAGAGATTATAAGAGGAGGCAGGTCTGTACTACAGTATTTTCCAAGAGGTGGAGAAGTCTCATAGCCTCCATCTCTAGAATGATAGAGAAGAAAAATCTCGGGTCAAAGAGGGAAACTAGGAGAAATGTCAACAAAACAAAAAATATTGGGATCCTTGCAGGCCTGGGAAAGACTTATCCTGGTTCTTCATCTTCCAGAGCAATACAGCTACCAAATACTCAATAAGTCCTGCTACTTGCAGAAAGAAGTCCAAACACAAGCACCTGCTTGCTGGGTAGGTCCACTCTCTCATCTCAGCAGCCCATCTAGACAGACTCAAGTAGACTTGATGCTGCTGGGTCAGGACCTTCTCTATTCTACCAGATGATCACTGGTGTAACCAAAGGTAATCTTCTCATTTAAAGAAATAACAGTTTGCTCACTTTCTACTGTTTAGCCTGGCACAAAGCCAGATGAGTTGACACAATTGCCACCACACAAATGGGAATCCGTTTCTCAGAACTGATATGATGCATGCTTTGAAATATATTCTTAGCCTTCAGAATTGTTTCTCTAAACCACTTATTTCCTATCTTTAAATTAAGTAGTATTTCCAGTAATACTTGCTAATACTGTAATCAGAATGGTTTGCTACCTGTACATATCTCATGGGAATAAAAAAAGACAGTGACAACCTGTTTATCAAATTGCTTTCTAACCTTTTCTTTAAGCACATTCGTATTACAAATACCCTACAGGTCATTAGGACAATAATAAATACATTTATAGCTCTGAGTGTGATCTTGATAAGATGCTTTTTAAATAGACAGTAATACTTTTAATGACATTTTCACAGGTTTATACCTGCTTTTGAGAAAAATTTCTACTTAGACCTTGCCACTCTGATTTCTTGTCATCCTCTCAGCTTAAACTGCCTCCCAGTGTCTCAGGTTACTGGCAGTTGAAGAAGTGTGCCAGAACCTCCTCTCACTTGCATCTCAGCCTCTGCAGCTGTGGTGACATGAGTCATTTTCTTAGTTGACTGAACACAACTTATGAGAGGACACCTCAGGACAAGAATCCAGAGTGGCTCTTCACACAAGACTTATCTAGCTACACCATTTAATGGCATCAGGTTTAATAAGACATTCTGAAAATTCAGTTATGGCAGCAGAAATGTGCTGAATTGCACTTAGTAATGTCCTGGCCATATTTTAAAACCTGTTTAATGCTGCTGAGTTCCTCATAGTGATAACAGAGTTTTGCAATAATTGAATGCTTTCGTTGCTTGAGGTGAAAAAGTGAAAATATCCCTATTATAATTAAGGTCTACCCCCAAATAAGGTGTTAAAGTTAGATTAAATTTAATCATGGATTGTTGTTTTAAAATGAAAAATTGAAGCACTTAGAAAATAATGAAGAAGGCTTTCAGTTTTTCGTAACTTTTTCCACTTTGTATGTACAGCTGAAAACAACAAGTTATTTCAGAATCTCAATACTGCAACCTCAGCAAGCAGCTACTTGCTCAATTCTAAAAAAAATTAGACACTACTTAGTGAGGAATATCCTGTAGAGAATATCTGGTATAATGTTCAGAAGCAGTTTTATCACTGTGCTTATTGAGATCACAGAATCTCAGGGCATGCTCAGAGTGAACACTGGCCTTCTGCAGACATCCAGAGAGCTGGCTCATGAGGGCAAATACTGGTCGACTGACAATGCAAAGTGCATATTCCAGACAGCAACACAGCAGAAAGGACGTGTATATGGAACAGCTGAATTGTCAGCACACAGCTAACCTTCCTGCAAATATTACTTTCTTCTACTTGTCTCTGTCCTATAAAATTTACTAGGAATCACCATGCTAATATCTTAAGTTTAATGGTGATGCCAGTATAGAAAATACTGCAGATTATGTACATGTTCCTAATGCTGCATCTTTGAATAGCTGCTGTTTAAAGATTATAAACACAAAACATAAATATAATTTATAACAAATATAATTAAATATAGACTCACAGAATAGTTTGGGCTGAAAGGTCATATAGTCCAGCCTCCCCCTGCAGTGACAACTTCCATGGCTATTGGTAATAAGAGAAATAATTACACTTGCCTGATTTCCACATAATCCTCTGTACAGCGTTTATTTCCTTCCAAGGTGAAGTTGGTGAAGCGCAGCACAATCTGTTTGTTTATTCCCACTGTGATGGTGTATATGCATTCTGTCTGGACAGGGTAGTTATTGGGATAGTTTGGAGATGTTAGCACACCAGTTTCAGTACTGTAGCTGTGTGAGCACACTTTAAAAAGAAAATAAACAAGTAGGAATGAATATAGTATGTATGCTAAATTAACAAGAATTTTCTATTTCCAACAGACAGAGGAGCAAACATCCTGTGCTCCTGTGCATTAAAACTCTTCCTCAACATATCATACTCCAATGTTAGTACAAGCCCTGAAAGTGTCTATGAACACAGATACACAGAAATTAGGAGAAAGCTCCTACCAGGAAGTGACTTTCTAGAGCAATTATGCAACCAATGTAAGAGCTGCATAAAGGGGAAAAAAGTCCCCATTTGTTGTAAGATACAGTTTGATTAATTTAATTAAGAAAGGGATCACATTATGTAGCTCTTGGAAAAAAAATATATATATAAAAAAAGGAGGCGGTGGCATAAAAATGTGGGCTAGATTTGATGACCCTGGAAGCTCATACTGGTCCTCCCTTCCTGTTTCCCACAGGTTGCAAGTGTAAGAAATGGAGGTAGATTTCTTAAATACTTTCTATCAAATGAGGTTACACTAAGTATAAAGTATAACTGAAAGAGCAAACAAAATATTATAATTAAATTCATACTCATTTAAGCTGGTTGCTACAGATCTCTGTAACCTATTTTCTAAAAGACCACAGCTGCTGTATAGTAATACTGGTGCTTAACATTTCAATATGCATAGTAATTTAGGGAGAAGAGATGGAACTACAGTTCAGGCCTTCCATGTCTAAGGTGAGTCACTTCTATGTTATTTCTCTATCCCTTTGAGCTGCTAACATGCTTTTGCTTTTAATGGTGTCTTAAAATGATGTTATTTTGCATTTTTTTATCACCTGGAAGGCCTTTATTGAAAACATTTTCTGTGGGATAAATACCCCCAAAGCTATCTATCTGACTCACTTTCCTCATTCATCACAGGGAAAGCAAAGAACTTGACACACAAACAAGCCAATAATGAGTTGTACTTCAGTATTGACAAGTCAAAAATTTGTCATGTACTAGTTTACGTGAAGCCATGATTTACTGAAGTCTTTAGAATTTTAGCTGTGTTTTCCATAACTGATAGGCTCTAAATGTATGGCTATAACAATCAGGTTAGTCCTGGTCACCTTAAAAGACCTTTTGCTACATTATAAATCCTTATCATGCGCTAGCTGTGCTGCCTGTTCTCACGGTGTTTCATGAAAAGTAGGGCTTATCATCAAACTTCAGACCCTTAAGTAATGTGATTTCTTGAGAACCATGCCTGCACAGTTAGAGATCTGACTTAGAAATGTGACCCAGGTTTTTCCTAATGGCTTATTACACACACATACACACACACACACAAAAAAAGTCTGTATATTTATTTGATTACTTATTTTAAACCAAATAATTTCTTCTGGTTTTGGAAGGGTGGTTGCCTGATTCATGCCCATTTAATGGTTAGAGCTGTAGTGATACTGCCATTTCTTATTTACTCAGAGGCTGGGACCATGAATAGTAGCTTTCAGCCTGAAGAATATTAATGGTGATGTAATACATAAGGACCCTCAGGGTAAAATTAGCAATACAGAAACCAAGATATTTTTATCAGCCCTTTTAAGAACAATTTCCACAGAACTGTCCAGGTTCCCTCCCTAACCAAAGTCTGCTTTCTTAAGAGAAATCCATGTAGAAATTCACATCTCAAGGGTGCCATTTTGGATGCTGTATACTGCTCTACACTTCACACAACTATCTTCTTTATGAGCTAAGGGGGATAAATACAGAAAGTGGAGTGACATTTTGGCTACAGTGAGATAAATCCAAGTGTAGATGCTGCTATCATCATTGGGAAAAGCATAAATGAACCCACATTTTGTCAGCCAGCTCTCTTCTGGTAACTGGATTAATCTCTTCTGTTTTCCTTTCAGATGGCACAGGTGCACTCCCCTTTTGCACTCACCTCACTAACTCAGCATTTGGGGGTCTATTTGGGTAGTAATAGTTCCTTCAGTGAAAACTGTTAGAAAAGTTAGCTGGAAAAAAGTACTTTGACTCCTTTGCCAAAGTTCAGAAAGCAGTCTAACTCTGTAACGTGATTACTGTATGCTTGAAAACGGGAATTTGTTTAGTTTGAAGACACTTACTCCAACTCATGAAAACCAGAAGGAAGCAATTGTTGAGGACAATCACACATCTTGCCTTGCCAGTGTGTGAGGTTTTGAAAGCTATTAAATCTTCTTTCTGATTTTGGTACTGAATGTGTTTTCTCTTCTGAAAAAAATGCCTCAAATGGCAGTAATCCACTGCCATAGCCAGCAGTAGAGAAAAATGCCAGCTTTTATACCACTCACTCATGCAATCATGCATACTGCAGAAAATTATATCCATGTTTTTTCCTA
Source organism: Chaetura pelagica (assembly GCF_000747805.2). Classification (NCBI taxonomy): domain Eukaryota; kingdom Metazoa; phylum Chordata; class Aves; order Apodiformes; family Apodidae; genus Chaetura; species Chaetura pelagica. The sequence continues at coordinate 138,387 of NW_009954232.1, read as the reverse complement.
AAAAGAGATATTAATAATTTGCCAGCATTCTAATGAATAAAAAATAAAAATCGTGTCATATGTAAATGGCAGTTTTATTTCAATCTCACTCTGCCAAAGGAAAACTGGAATTCCTAAAAATTAGACCTTTATGTAACACTACGCATGTTCAGGAAAAAAAGGTAGAAACTATCATATGAATAATGTGCCTCTCCACAGGCAATAAAAAAAGCACATCTACACTTCAGGGCCTTCTGTTACTGCTGCTGGCAGATGTTAACAGGCTTAACTTCTACCCAAAAGACACAAAGGGGTCTTTGTGCTGTTTCAGACCCAAACTCTGTAGAAACACAGGGTACAGCTGTTGAAAAAAGAATCTCCAGCTCTCTTCCGCTGATTCACACATGAACACACATACTATAGAGTAGTGTGCAGACAGGCTAATAACCTCATTAAATATAACCAAGTTACAGTGGCCGAACGAGTAGCCAGCTGCCAGCTGATTGAGTCTTTTTCCTGAGGCTCAGGATGAGCTGTGCAGATGCCCAAGATGCATGCAGAACTTCAGCTTTTTATTCTGTCTCAGCTCAGTCTCATTCAACCATGCTCTGTACCTGCGCACACTTATTTGTCAGACACTACTTTCTATTCCTGTTTTTGCTCGTTCAGCTCATGAGAAAATCCAGGCAATATCCTCCTAATAATCACTGGGTTCAATTAATCAAATGAAAACCAAGATTTCAACTTGTACTTAGCTGTCAATAAAGAAGACTCACGAATCTGTACATCACCTTTGGATGCACTTTCAGGTCTCCAGAATCACAAATGTTTTTCTTTCTTTCTTCATCTCTCTCAGATTCTGACTTCTCCAGTTAGTCATTGCCAGTTAACTTGTACCACACAATGAAGCTATTTAAAACCACGTTACCCCTACTGATAAGGATGATAAGGAGGAAAAACCCCATCTTTTACCAAAGCCAGAGAAAGACCAGGAATAACAACATCTATCGGGAAGGTAACCTGCTAAAAACCTTGTTAAGACTGACTTTGCTCAGTAGAAAGAATGAAATAAAGCCTCTTCAATAAAACAAATTTAAAAACCCAGTGACAACAAAAAAAAACCTGAAACAAATGAAAAAATCCTACCCAACTGCCCAATTCAAACTAAAACAAATAAATGCTCATTTACTTGTAAAGTTGAGGACAACACTGACTCTAGTGCTATTCCTATTAAAAAATTATGGTCTGGATCATTCAAGACCTTGATCAGCAGTTCCAGGAAAGACTGAGCTCTTTCAAAGATTTTTCAGTAATTTTACATGGGTTTTTGTGTTGTGCTCAGCCAAGCTGGGAAAAAGAAAACCCTAAAATCTATCGTAACACTTACATGGCTGTAGTGACATTTATCTACCCAGTATTTAAGATTTGGATTCTAGGAAATAAATCCAAATAGTACCTTACTTTCTATGTGACTTTCCCCTTTAAAAGACAGAAAGAGAGCCAAGAACTTAGCATTCAAATTATAGAGAGTTTAAGTGGGCAATACACATTTTAAATATCTGAGTATCACGGGATCATATTTGATAGAAGGATCTCTGCCATATGAGCTATTTGCAGCTACTTCCTGGCAGACTGCTAAAGCCACTGTTTGCACTTTATGGACCATGGCCATGGCTGTATCTCATGGAACTCAATTTTTTTTAACAATAAATACAGCTTTGCCATTATTTTCATGCTACTTTTCAACTAATTAATATATCGCAGACAAAACATGGTAACAAAAATATTGTTTGCTAAGATTCATAGAGAAGAAAATCAGCTTTGTTTTACATAAAAGCTTTTTCACTCATACTTATGCCTTTTTTTACTCCTTTTTTTTGGTGATAATATGGTCCATCTCTTCTATAGCTCATTCTCTGTAAAATAACTCCATGCAAAAGCCTATTGAAATATCTAATGTAAACCAAACCAACTTTGACCAGTTCTGATATTGGTTATACTCTAGCTGGCTAAGAAAAGTTAGCTCAAAAGTATGAAGTGCTCTTATTGCACAAGAAACATTATTAGAACCGTGTTTTCCTTTAGCAGGAAAATCAAACCCGGCAGCAGAAGTAAAAAAAAACCAAAACATAGCTTTGGTAAATCTCTCAGATTTTACTATGTTCACCAATTAGCTATTTAGTGTAACTGGATATACATAAGATGATTATCAGACCTAAACATCTTGCACTGGGAAAACTAAAGTTGATACAATTTCAGGGAAATGGGGAGTTGCTTCTCATAGCAAAGTCCACATACACATGTGTTTGCCTTCTCATACCACAGCAGCTTCAAAACACTTTAATCAAAAATGAATGTTAGCAGTCCAGTATTTAAGAAAATTTTATATTATTGCCATGCTTGTGCTGGGACCCAAAGAAACAAATCTCTGTAAAGAAAACAGATCATAGTTCCAACTTCTCTGTAGGGTTATGACTCTCAGTTTCTACAGTTATCTGCTACTTTGCCCTAATTAGGTAAATTGTAGTAGTTGAAGTGAAAAAGCATTTATTCTAAAGATCATAGTTCCAGGTCTGAGTAAGAATAAATTGAGAGTCCAGTTTAGCTGAAAAGCAGTAAAGATCATTAATTATGGGGAAAGAAAATAATAACTTTTGTTTAGAGTTTGGATGAAGATATTATATAGCTCTACTTTCATATAAACTTGATTTAATACAGTTTCTAGTTATTAACAGCATTGAAGAGAAAACAGATTTGCATTTCTAAGGGGTAGTTTGAAACCATTCCAGGGACAGTGTAGATATAGTTTGAACCCCACATACTGCACAAAGCAGTGCTTTGGATGAAAGATGGAAAATCCAGTCATCATGGTGGTGGTAAAGGGGAGGAATATGGAAAAGAAGAGGCAGAGTAGTGAGGCTAGACAGAAAATCTTTGGGTTCATCAACACTGAGATAACTAAAAAAATGAGAGTAACAGGTAAGGTTGCACAGCGACAAAAATATGTATCAATGTTGAGCAAAGAATATCTTGGTCCTGATGAACTACTATAAGAACAGTTAGGAAGGAATCAAATCTACCCATGAAATATTAACCTGAGATAAAGTAAAAAAACCCAACACATTAATAAGCAAAAATCGTATTTACAGAAGTTACAGTTGGCAGCTGCAAAAACAGGCTCACAAAAGGCTGTCTTTATAAGGCAGGTAATTTCTCAATTTTTCACCAGTAAGAACTCAAACTACAGAACTTTCAAACTACAAAATCTTTCTTGGGTTTTGGCCTATTATTTTCTAACAAATAGAAATTTCCTCTTTGAAATAGTTCTCCTTAAATCTTATCTGTTTTAATTACTTTTGGTTTCCATACCAGATAACTCAAGTATGAATGAAGGCAGCTGAGAAAATTGATTATTTGGATTTATAAGCTACCTAGTAGTGAATAAAAACACACTGGCAAAATCTGTACTGGTCTCACCTACACACATGATTGAGAGATGAAGTAATAGGCAAATTTTCCAAGCTGTCACCAAGATAGCAGTTATTTTGCACAAGACAGTAATCAGAAACGTTGATACTTTTAAACAGGCCGAAGAAACTCAGAAAGAAGGAAAAGTAAAATTATTAAAGAAAATAAGAGTAAAAAATAAGCAGCCATTAGTAGTTTATATCTGTATAGATGAGTACTATGCATTTCTGGTACTCATCTAATAAATTCCAAACCAGCTAGAAATTGGTTAATGATGGATACACAAATAGCCCAACTACAAATGTATTCTATTTTTACTTTTTTACTAATTGTCCCAATCTACCTCTTCTGTGGTTTAATTCTTGTAGGCAGAACCTGCCCCTCTATCACATAAATCCTCTTCAATTACACATCTGTGTTTAGCACTGAGGAGCTCAGTAGCAGAGTTACAGTCTTTCTCTAAGAGGCTGCTTTTCCAACTGCAGCTTAGTCACTCCTAGAAGTCTCTCATTGCTGGAGGGATGTGCAAACACTGAACCTAGTGTGGTAGGTTCAGCATAGTTAAAAAACACAGATGTGCCCCCACTCTGAAAAACTTTCAAATCAGTCGTACGTGCAGTTAATTTCTCAGCTTTAGAGAACTAAGGAAATTAATAGCCATTCTTCTCTTCAGTAGTCTTTTCTCCATTGATCTTGGCTCCTTGAGATACTTAAAGAGCAGATTTAAGTCATAAGAGGAGCCTTGAACTCTTCTAGAGACAGAAATGTTGCTCTCTGTGATGAGGGAAAGAACAGCTTGTGAATGCAGGTTATTTTGCTGCTTTACCAAATTTCATCCTATATGGCCTTTCTCTGGCCATATTCAATATTCCCCCTTAATAGAGACTAGATTCATTTTCATGGCACCTAAGAGTCTCCCATTCAAGTGAGAGCTATAGCTTCCTAGATCACACATACTCATATCAGAATGGGTAAAGCAACTTCTGAAAATACTGTTCCTAAATAATTCATACAGTTCTGCCATGTCAGCTCTTACTGGCTTTTTAAAGAAAACAGCAGTGTTTCTTACAGAAATTGCTCTCTGTTTTCCTAGGGAAGGAAAAGTTTGTGAATAAAGCAGGACAAATAAGAAGGGGCAGGAAGTCTTTGGTTAATACAGAAAATGATGTTTCTGTTTCTTGTAGTGGTTATTTACAGTGACAGCTAAAAGCATTTAATTTGCATAATGAACAGACTGACATATTACCTTTTGATGCGTTCAGGGAGATATAATTAGCTGAGAAGCCCTCAGATGCAATGCTGTGATCCGTCACGAAGTACAACATCATCATGTTGCCACCGCTGGTGAGAGATGGTGGGACTGATCTTCCACAGTACCTGAAGCAAAAAGATGGCCCAAATTGAATGTCAGTACTTTACAAAGTTACTATATTACTGGACAAGAATTCAGCTTTCCTGAGAGGTCCAAACAGCTATACATACACAAATGTCTCCTTTGGATGATACAGATCCCAGCCATACCCTGTGTCATAGGACAAAATAGCACACAACATATACAAGGGCACACATCTAACTTGTGTGGCCAAGTCAGAGGAGAAATTGCTGATCAAGTTGTCAAATTCTTATTGAAATTACTCTATGCTGTACCTACAACATATTCTCTTCTTTTGTAGGCGTCAGAGTGGCTGGCCAAAGACTAAGGTTGCAAAACACTCTTAACTATAATAGAGTAATTTGCTCCTTATTTTCCAAAATACTGCTATGTCAGCCAATTACTTTACAGGCTGTATCTGCAACTGGATACTGTTCCCAAGTAGTTCAGATGCTCTTTAGAGTTCTAGGGCAGCAAGAAAACCCTGTGTATATCCCAACTGGCAAAGGCAAAAAAATATTCTTCCCTAAGATAAACTCAGGTATCAGGAGAATGTGAAAACAAAATCCTGTAAAACACAGACTTCAGGTTAGTTTGTGCTGAGAACCAAATGCATAATCTTCTAAATAATCTTTCTTTCATTTCTGCAAGTATTTCAAATCACATCTTTTCCTGGGCATGTATGCTTTGTACTTTTTTCCCCATAAATGAAAACGCTAATGCCAGCTATTAAAATCTGTACTTAAAAAAGCTATCCTATTCTCTCAGTATAATATTTATTAAATGTGCTTCTGATTCCATGGTCAAAGAAAGCAAGCTGCATTCACCATCCTAAGCAGAGAAATTATTGATGTTGCTTCTGAAATGCAGAGAAATGAATATATTCACAAAATTTAGGGAAGCAAATTTGACATCATGATCTACCAAACAGTGCTCATTCTACAGGAACTCAGATCTGTAGGTTAATGGACATATTCACCTTCCCAATTTTTGCACAGTGCTGTTGTCATATATTTCAAGATAATCCCTTCTGCACCTATCATCAAATGCTAAGTTAAATGAAGTGAATGTCAGGCGGATAAGGTAGCCAGGTTGAATGTTGATAATCCAGGTACAGTTAAAACCATGTGGGTAGACATCTGGGTAACCAGGACTTGTAATGGTTCCTTCTGGTCCAGTGAAAGCCTCTCCACATACTGTAGAGATTAAAAACATCAGGTTAAATGATATACTTATTTAAAAACTAAGCAATTCTAAAATTGGGTATTTTTCTTTCTGAAATTCCACAGTCTTTTTTTCCTCAGTGCATACTATACAGTAAGCGATTCAGAATTTATCTCCCTTTACACTACCATAAAAGTTGATGGCAAACTGTTTTCAGTGTACAGGAAAATTTGTGAAGTCCCAACACTCTACAAAGAAAACAATAACAAAATAAAAAAAAAAATCCTTACCTGTATCTAAAGGCCAATACTCAGCTCTGAAGCCAAGGTTGGTAAGAGACGAAGCTCTGAATTTGATATAGAGATTGTTCCGTGTAGACTGCACTCTAGATGGTACAGCTGTACCACAGTATTTCTCCAGAAGAGGAGAGTCTGTGTTGCTGCCATCTCTGACCTGAAGAATAGTTTATTCAAAGTATCCCATAAATATTTCTATTAAAGTTGTAAGCATAACTTAATTTATAAGAACCATACAAAAGAGATCCTTAGTAAGTCAAACCCTACCCTTTCTTCAGCATGTGTACTACAGGCACATACAATGAAACTTCATGACTGCCAGAGAAGCACTTTCTCACCCAAAACAAGTTACATGGAGAAAAGATGAGATCCTTCACCCTCAACAGTAAGTGGCACATAAACCTGTAAAACCAGGTCTGTCTAAAGACTTCTGATATTTGTCTCTGATTATCAAAATGGTCATATCATCTTTGGAGAACCAGGAAAAGGTTCAGGGTTGCATTATGAACCCAAAAAAGGTTTTGTAACTGCTGTAAGAAGACCTTGTCTGTCAACCAGTAGGAGACGAACATACAGGTAAGAATCTATCTGCTACTCATAGTATATGTGTATTATTCTTTACCTCAATGTAGTCTGAGTCACATGTGGTTGTATTTCGAATGTCAAAGTTGATAAAGTTAAGAATCACCACTTTGCTATCTGGCTGGGAGATGATCCACTCACAGGTCTTTGGGTGAGGGGACATCCTGGGGTAGTAAGGAGAATGGATAGTGCCTGATCCAGACAAGAAGCCTCCGCAGGCTGCCAAGAGACACCAAGAATCAGTGCTTGTGAGGAAGGATTTCAAGGCACGTATAATGAGATATCTATCAAATATCACTACAGAATTAGAAGAAAATGATCCTTGAAAATCTATAGTCTTACAGCATCTGCTACAGATTGCCCATTAAGAACATATTTAAAATACCATACTGCTATAAATAAAGCATAAACCTGTATATACATAAGACAAAAATAACTCTGCTCATGAAAACGTATGGATTTGACTCATTTGTTTCACACACAGACTTGATGATTTAAGAAGTAAAATATAGGAATAATGGAAGTTAAAATATTTCGGCAGAATTGTAGCTATACCATCTTTGGTATGCTAGTGGTAAGCAATTTCTCATTAATAGAAGCAATGGGGTGATGTGCATTTCCAAGTATGGTAGGAGTGTCTGCAACAGACCTATTGCAGACAGCATTTTAGCACTTCTGAAAGTAGCAGTAAATAAACTGACTCCTATTTTTTCCTTTCCTTTCTTTTGAAGTTTGTCTTAGACCCATTTTATGGATCATATAGCACAGAAAACACTGAAAGTGTCGAAAATATAGGTCAGTTTACTGTGTAAGTCACCAGTTCCTCTTACCAACTTGATAAATGGCCCTGAAGCTAGCTCGTTGCACAGATGCATCAGACTTGAACTTGACCCAGAGACTGCTGCTGGTAGAAGTGATTTGAGACATAGGTGTACTATTACAGAATTTTATAATAAGAGAAGACATCTCACTGTCACCATCTCGAATCTAGTCATCAAAAAGAAAAAAAGAGAAAGTGTTGGGATATGATATCTGGATTAAATTATAATCTCACAATATTTGCTAAACAACAACAAAAAAAGGAGTAACTATTTTACTTATTTAAAAGAGGTACAAAGAGTCATCACAGTGATTGACATGAGCACATGATTTATGAGAGCTCAAAGGAAGGATAGGGTGATCAGAACTGAAGACACACACTTTACTGTCACAGGACATTAGGATGAAACAGGTCTTCTCTGTGAACCACAGCTTTAGTCCATTTTGGACATATGCTTCTAAAAGTGACCCCTTTAGTCCAAAAGAGACAGGTAGGGTGCTCACCAATTATAGCCATTAATTTTTTGCAAGTACTAAAATTTGCTGCGAATAAAAGTGATTAGGGATTTTGTTGCTCTAAGCATAAAGTTTATAGTGATTTTTCAGAGGTATTTCTTCAAAACAAGCAAATGTCCCATTGTACCCACACATCAATGCAGCCAGACAGCTCACTAAAAGGAGGTGCAACTCTGAGTCCCAAAGGCAGTGAAGAGGTATACTAACATCTTCTGATTACTTGATCTGAAGGGGACCATTTCCAGCTTTTACCTTCTGCACTGCCACTGTACTGACTCCAACCAATTTGCTAATCACAGAAGAAAATTATCTAATGCATTTTCCCATAAGCTTATTATAAGTCCTGATTATTAAGGAAACTAGGTGGGAAAGGGGTACTTGCACCTCTAAACTTCAGGCCCTGAACCCACAGTCCGTAGGTATGAATGGATGCATGCAGAAATCAGGCAGAGCACTGGTATAGCCAGAAAGCTCTGAACACCCTCTAAGATGCCCATCTTATTCCAACAGGACAGCCAACAAACTGAGATCCAAAAAAGAGATCCACTGCTATTTGCCTAGGCAAAAAATACTGAAAAGAAAACAGCTCGTTTCTGCTGTAAAAGTGGCAGTTGCTTATGCAGCTGAAATTGCTTCCAAATGCACCTATACTCTGTCAACACCAAAAAAATCTTTCAAGTGAAATCACTGTCAAAGCCAGTGACATTCAGCTTTCAGGTCCTCTCTCATCACCTCTCCTTTCCTCCTCAGCTGTGTTCCTCAATAGCCTGGGAGAGAAGGCAAGGGACCCTCATCAGTGTCCTGGTGAGCAGACTGCAGCTGGCCTGCTTGCCCAGCTTTGGTGAACTCCAGCTGGTGATATGGCTTTCTGACTAAGAGATATTTTGAATTTCCCTGGGACTTGAGGTGTCAGAATTATTCTGGATTTACAGCACAGCAACTAAGATCAGAATTTGTGCTGGAATATTTAGAATATCTTTAGACAGCTGTGAAAGTTTCCAGAAGTATAGTTCACCTAAGTTTACATTTTTTCTTGACTTAATTCTCCTAAATTTTTGGTGTAGTCAAGTGAGCAGTGATAAAAATAACAGGTTCTCTAAACCATATGAATAATGTCTTCTACTGCCAGTTAGAAGGATAGCATGGCTTGGCTAACAACTCACCTCGGCACCACTATCTTGCAAACTTTCTTAAATAGGAAATTTTATTGTGCCTAGTTTCTTACTGCAGACCCCTGGTCCCTGCCTGCCCCTTAGTTAGAGACTAAACATTCCTTCCTGAGCAAGAGCCTGTGAGCTGTGTCTGGCCTATGTGAAAACTGCAGGTTTCCTGGTATTGCCAGGAATGGGAATAACCTGCACCTTTTCAAAATGACAGAAAAGTGCTGAAGAGTACTTTTAAAGTAACTTAAACAAAAGCTATCTTCCTAGCTGAAATTACTTGTGAAACCCAGGGAGATGGTATTTTGAAAAACGTACATGGAAACTCAGGCCTTGAGAAAAGAGCACAGTGCTTTAGTACTACTGACCGTCTTAGTCAGAAAATGTTGGTCCTGCTTCTGTGCTCCAGGCTAAGACAGAAAGTGAGAGGGTAGGAAGGAGGACAAAGCACAAGGAAACTGAACAGCTTGTGACTGATCAGCAAGCAGTGAGGGAAATGCTTTGCTGAACTAATACAAACTGATCGTGTTCAACAGAAATGGTTTTGTTTCTCTGGCTGCTGTGAATTTAGCTGCCGTTCTGCCAGCAATTAGGCAAGAGGAGTACCAGGCCAAACAAACAAAAGCTGTCTGTTTTCATTAAACACACTTCCCCTCTCATTTCAGAAATTAATTACACTCCATTCCAACCAAAGTCTCTGAATTAGAGAAGGAGGGAAGGGAATGATGTCAGCACAATAACATCTTTTACAAACAGATTAACTGCACGGAGCTCACAGGAGCCTACTCCTTGCTTGGTCAAGAGATGAAACCCCAGAGCCAGGTACCTGCACAGCCTCCAGCACAGGCCCGGCCCTGCCCTGCAGCCACAGGGCTCGCTCCCACCTGCTGCACCTGCGCTACCACAGGGGGTTGTGACCAGTGTGTTTGCCTTCTGCCCACCTTTGTGCAGCACAGCCACAGTCTTACACAAACAGCAGCACCCAGCAGTGGTTCCATGCAGGATGACATTTATGGCTGTATGGAAAAATGCACGCTGGGTACTACAGCAGAGGCCTTGAGATGTGCCAAACTGGGGTGCAGCACAGAGAACGGGCACAGGGTGAGAAGGCCAGAGACACAAACAGCTTGTCAGGCCCTGGGGGCACCACCCGGGCTCACTGGCCCAGCCTTGCCTCCCCCAGGCCCTGCACCCCGCCCAGGACCCCCTGTCAGCCCCTCAGA
>NW_009954232.1:69115-126617 GCF_000747805.2 Chaetura pelagica | reverse complement strand
GGCACCGCCCCGCCCCGCACCGCACGGCACCGCCCCGCACCGCGCCAGGGCGCTCCCGAGGGAACGCGGGAGCGGGGCAGGGCTGCGCCTGAGAACAAAGAAAATGAAGAAATGCTGCCTCGTGTACTTAAAAACACCCTAGAGCAGTGAATTCGGATGTAACATGAAGCTACAGAGCTAGGGGCAAAAGCAAACATAAAACCCATCTCACATGGATCACAGCATCAACACTACTATTGTATTATTACTACATTTTCCATGTAGAAGCATTCTAAAGGTATTATTATTTTTCTGTAATTATTAGATTCAGATTAGTAACAATTCTTGAATTAGAGTTGAAAGATCTCGGTTATACTAACAATAAATTCCTGGCTTTACATCTAGATATATGTACATATGTATGTAAATATAAATATATATGTAGTGTGCTTCCTTTTTGACCCAGAAGAAGATTTTTGGTGCAACACCATCACCCCAGAAAACGCTGCACAGCAGCAGTGGCATTATTTTTATTTTCTTGCAGTTGGCATGCATTTACCAAAGGTCCAAACTAAACCTTAATCATGTATAGCCAATTAAGAATTAGTGTTAAGCTAGACAGATTTTCATGTTCCCTTATCTTTGCTTCATTCCAAACATACACGCCTGCTCTTTTAGCCCCTGTGACTTTTGAACCCTAATTAATTGGCATACTTAGTCCTTTGATTAAAACCTATTTCTGCAGTGGCCCTTGAAACAGAAATTATGCAGCATGGTTTTGTACACACATGTAATCAACCTTTCACATCAACAGATTAAGAGAAGTTACCTCAATATAGTTTGATGAACAACCAGCGTGACTCTCCAGCTCCATGTGGGTGAAGTTGAGGTGTACTTTTTCATCCTCTGGCTGTCTGATAATGTAAATACATTGCTGGTTGTTGATATATGGGTTAGGCCAGTAAGGAGATGTGATAACCCCTTCACTGCCCGTGTAATTTCCTCCACAATTTGGATCTGCTATATTAAGAAAAAAAAAAATCTATTAGCTGAGATATTCACAAGTAGGGCAACAAGTTTAGGCTGACTCTGCACAATAGTTGGAAATCAAAGAGAATTTCTGTATTATTAAATAGCAATTGTTAATTACATCCATTGTGCTGTTGGCTATATGTTGGGAATGTGACAGACCAACTTTTCATGCTGAATTTTACTAACCAGGTGATGTTGTATAGAGGATGTGGAAGCCTTTATCAGTAACTAAGTCGTCAGAGTGAAAGTGAATCCATGCATACGGACCAGTGGTTTGGACTGGAGGTGGAGATCTAGTGCTACAATATTTACCAAGGACAGGGTCCTGTGGAAGAAGACCATCTCGAATCTAGACAAAATGATAAATCAGTGGTTAGGATTAATAGGTGTGTGCCAACTGGGAACAATACCAACATTCTTGAAGTCATCTTGGGGGCTACAGGAGATATTGTAGATGATGGGAGGAGGAAGTTTCCTCCAAACACACAGGAACCAAGAAAGAGACCCACCAGCATAGCTGTGATGGTGCTCCTGAGAGAGTCATCAGGGGTTTTGTGAAAGGGAATGAAAATATCAGATCTACTGTTGAAGTGTTTTCCTGAGATCATGCTTTGCATTGCACAGTTTTGGAGATCATGCTATTCCAAATGAGCTTCTCATTTCCATTACTGGGTATTAATGAATTCTATAACCATTACTTTGGACTTGAGAAAAAGCCCTAAGCTCACACATCAAGTCATAGACTGTATTTAATATGAATCTGTTCATCCCATTCACTAGTAGTTTTACTTAGGTTGATTCTCCGTGGGTTGACATTCAACAAGAAGTTTGGAGACTGAACTTTGTGAGAAAGTAAAAGCTTTTCACCAGATATATGGACTGAATCCCGTTCTCTTTAGTTGCAAGACCTCTACTGACTTCAGTGGAGTAGCATGTCATTCTCTTTCTTTTATCCTGACAATATCAGTGTGCATTGGTGACTGGAATAAGTACAAATGAGCATTTCAACCAAGGATTTCATTTTCAAGCAGTCCCCTTCTGTACATGCAAAAAGTTTTGAAATAGCTTGTTTTGCAACAACATAGCCATAAAATGTTGTCATAATCCATAATTCAACTTTACCTCTAAATGGTCATAACTGCAGTTTTCATGGTGTTCAAGGCTTAGTGTGCCAAAAGCAAATGTGATGAGGAGGCCAGGACTGGTTGAGATGGTCCAGAAACAGTCTCTGTTTACAGGATAGTTCCCAGGGTATCCTGGCGAGCTTATTGAGCCGTAAGTACCCGTCAGTTCACCACCACATTCTGACAGAAGAGAAACATGGAAGAACAGAGTCGTTGCGTTAACACCACATGTCAAGTCAGAAGAATTCCTCTGTAGTGTCAAAACTAGGTACCACTTTGGGATCCAGAATAAAGTCAAGAAAAAAGACCAAGCCAAACAAACTATCAAGCTACTTTCTTTCTTTATATTTTGCAATTAATTCTGCAATTTTAAAAGCAGGACTCCAAATGTTTCCTGATCTGCACAATGAAAGAAACATTCAAGGTTATAATGGAAATATCTTTGCAAGAATGACCAAAAGAGCTGTGGTTTGGATTGGATTTACAAAATTAATCTGAATTTCTGTACTTTGTAAATAGTTGCCATGTTTTACCTAACACAAGACTGTTTTCATTTTTTTAAAATGTTCATTACAAGGAAAGCTGATTTTTTTCATACCTGTAATAAGAAAAAAAAGTCTTCCTCAGTGTAACAGCTGGCAATGGTAGGGGTAACTTGTGTGTTATACCTAAGGAATAGCTACTTTAGTCACATCTATACCTCTCTCCTGCTTTGATTTTTTTTTTTTTTTAAAGATATGTTTTCACTTTTAGGTATCCATATTCATCAATTAGTAGTTACATAGCTAACAATGTCAATTGAAAGAAAAAAAACAAAGACACAACACTAAAAAGCATTTAAATAAATATTTATGGAAATAAAGAAACTAACCCCTCCTCCTAAATTTTCTATATTTATTTTTTTTTACTCTGTAGTTCTTCTAAGACACAACTCAATGCACAGTTTTGTTTATAGGAAATACACAGAATGTAGAAGTGAGCTTGGTGTTGCACAAGATGATTTGAGGCTTATCTCTAGAAATGCATTCTTCAGGCCTCCTGGAAAAATAACACAAATGATGTTGCCAAATATCCAGGCAGAAATGTACAGCAAATCATACCAAAAAGCTCACAGATAATTTAAAATCAAATGCCCAACAATCTATTATGTTTGGAAAACATGGTTCAAACTCTTCAGCATCTTGTAAATTGTCAGTGGCAAAAAACGGGTAACTTGCTTGCTGGAAGTACTAGATAATTCTGTGAGAAAAAAAAAGAACTAAGCAGAACGGCTTCTCCAGGAATACACGTTCATTGTGGGATTCCTCACAGGAGGTATAAAGCAGCCTTAAAAACACCAGAAGTTTATTTATGCAGAGGCCTAGAGCTAGAGTTCAAAATTTTAAAATGACATATATATCTGCATTTCAGCCTCACTCCCTAGTAAACTACCGTTCTACTACTCCTAATGTTTCCTTTTCACACAAAACAAGTCATTAATTTTGCTCCAAATCCACAAAGACACTATATTACTTGACCTATTATCAAACTTACCAGGATCCCGAGATTCCCATTGCACAGTAAAACCTCCAGCTGTAATGGCGTAGTTCGAGTAAAACCAAAAGTACAGGGAGCTGTGGGAACTGAAAAGCTCTGTAGGAGGTGAGGAACCACAGTATTTTCCCAGCATGTGCATCGAAGCTGAAGGCCCATCATGGATTTGAAGGAAGCCTGAGTTGCATTCATTAGTTTCCACCAGTTGGAAGAATGGGAAAACAATGTGCAGAATCTAACAGGAAGTAACAAAATAAGAAATATCTTTTTTTTTCCATCTGCTGAGATGCAGTTGTCTATACAGTAAAATGTATAGGCCAGATATATGTGTTCACACATCTGTAAGAATCTATGAGCTTCGAAGCCATTTTCTGAAAAGTTCTAGGACAGAAGGTACTACAGAATCTTAAGGGTCAAAAGAAAAGAGAGAAGATATGAAAGAATTTGGACATGGAAGTTTTCTGGAGAGAGCATTATTTCTAAACTAGTAAATGAGACCATGTGCCTGTGCCTGTTATATATATAAAGTACATATATGTATATATTTCAAGCCATGTGAAAAGCATGAAATACATCATAAAATACTTCATTCCAGGTTTCTCATCAGAGTTAACATTTCTCATCCTTGCTATGGTTGAAAATATTGCCATGGGAGTTAAAAAAATGAAGTTATCTCTCTTTGCACAGATAAAATCAGTGTCTCAGTAATCCCACTCTAGATAGTTAATAACATACATAGCTTTACGTATGTTCAGCTCCCTCTGTGATGTGCTTTAATATAGCTCTGCTGAAGACAGTAGTGGCTCTCAGGCTTAAAGCTGAGGATACATCACATACATATAATGCTATATAAACCACTAGCAATTACTGATTTATAAAACCACTTAATTCATGTCATGAAATGTCAAAAATAGATCAAATATTTAAATCCCAAGTAAGAAGTCCCATACTAAACTGTCAAGTGATATATTTTAGAGTTGTTACGTATAGTTCAAGTGGAATTGTTAATTGCAGAGCAGAATCAGAATATACATTTGAGTGCAACATTTAAAAATTAATCCTTTAAAAGTTTAAATGCTGTTATTACACAAAGCCATTGACAATATGAATTCAGTTTTCCATGTTTCTGGGCCTTAGAAATCAGAAACATGAAGCTCTTCAAGGGTCATTTATCTCATGAACCACTATAGAGCCCATCAGAGCAGAGCTTTTCTCATGCAGCTACTTGTAGATCACAATCTAAATGTAAAAGGGGCACCTTCTCTACATGGTGGTAGGTGATGTCAGCCTTCACAAACTTACTACAAATCTCCAATCAGTTGGTGTGTTTTCTTAAGCTCTCATTTTTTAATGCACTGTTGTAGGAAGTAATAAATTTTAATCCTCAGCTTCCTAGGCAGGAGCTTGAAGACACAGCCAGGGTTAATTCTCAGGCCAAGAAGCATGAAGGCTTGCAAGGATTATCTTTCAAAAAGGCTTCTGAAGGAGCTGGATTGCAATATTGGAATACATGGCATGAAGATGGGCACGTTTTCTCTTATGAGTTGAGGGCCCTGCAGAGTGAGGATTTCTTTAACCCGAACTCTATTTTACCTTGTTGGGATTAGTCTGGATAACCCAAGCGCAGTTGACCCCACTACTGTACTGCTGGCTGTTTGGGTTGCTAGGGTAACTGAAGGTTCCCCTGGATCCTGAGAGATGTCCTCCACAAGCTGCAGAAAGAAAGGGAAAATTAAATAATTGCATTAATTTGTGCTATCACTGCACAGACTTAAACAAAACCTAATATTCTATCATAGCCTTGGCTTCCTGTACTTCTATAAAAGACTCTTCAAGATTTCTCTTGAATTTGAATGATATCACAAAAAATGAGCAAAATTACTCCCTGAGAGAAAAGTCACTCCTGGAAAAGAAAATAAAGATTTTCCGCTGGAATATGTGGATACTGCCAAAAGATATTAATTCTGTCTCAGGAAAATGTCCATAAACTAGTTTGTTTTCAGAAGGCTACCTTCAGACTGAATCTTTAAATTTTCATCTACAATAAAATAACCTTTTGAAGCCAGAACGATATAGAATTGTCTTTCTCAGTAGTGGTACATCATAGAAGTTACCCTTCAGATGTTTTATTGTTCCATTTATTCCTTTGTGTCAGATTTCTGGGCCAGAAAACACCTCTTATGGTATACCATGGTCTCTTCTCTTGCTGAACCATTCAATAAAAGGGAGCTGTGTGCTGGGAATGCCAAACGGCTTCAGAAAAATACATCCATAAAGCACCCAAAATACAATGCACATAAAGCTGCAGCATATAACAGGCAGCTGTAGTTTAACATTCAACTAATACTAAAGAAACACTCAATTCTTAGTAAACTGAAATTAAATATTTTGTATCAGAGAATGGTAAAAAGAAATCAGGACCTCTGATCTTTGCAACAAATGAAATAGCATGCACAGAAGAGAAACATTAATATATTCTCTTGTAAATCTGTTCTCCTTATAGCAGATCCTCTTTCCCAACCAGCTTACCAGACCCCTTCCTTAGGAACAGAGATCTGATTTTAGAGTGTCTGGCATTTAGTCAAGGCCAGTGGGCCTGCAGATAACTTCATTGTTAAACTCCTATTGCTAAACGAAGCAGCTATAAACAGAACCCACGGAAAACTCTGACTCCAAGGGACTTCGGGTTGGGACCTGTAATCCACCAAGAAGGGCTGTATTTTTTTCCATCACAACTTTGTTCTTATTTATATATTAATCATTTATACCAAACATCGACTTGCTGATGCCTGATGGCCCATTCCTCCTGGTGAGAAGGTCCTGAGCATACCTTGCTGGGCAGTCTGGCACTGTGGTCCTGTCCAGGCACTGGTACACTCACAGGAGTAGCTGTTGATCCCATCGATGCAGGTCCCCCCATTCTGACATGGGTTGCTAATGCAGTCATCAATGTTCTCTGTACAATTAGGGCCTGTCCAGCCTGCATTACACAGGCAGAAATATCCAGAGCTCATTGGCTACAGGTATAAACAAATGCAAGAAACTTAATGAGCATGGATCACCTAAAGGAATCAATGCAGTGGGCAGAAAGAATGATAATTACACTTATTTTATATGGAGATCAGGGCAAAGAAAGAAAACATTTGGAATTTAATGGCCTTGATGGTAACTGGTGAATACCAAAATAAACTCAAAACCTAATAAGATTATCTAGCTCTTTCCTTTTTTAATTAAGTTATTTCTTTGCAGGACTCTTTCAGATTACTTTCTAAAAAAAAAAAATAATAAATCTGTATTCATTTAGCCATTCAGAAAACTGTTTGCTTGGCTTTGAAATGATCACCCAAGAAAAAAGTCAATCTTATTATCTAGACCTTATAAATAACAACTCAAGATAATAGCAGTTTGTAAATAATTTTTCTCAGTCCTGTTCTCTGGGAAGTCTGTACTACAGTTATGTTGGTAGTTAACTTTAATTTTCACCCTGAAGGATGTTAAATGGGAACAGCTGCATTGCCTTCATTGCATTACTTCTTATTGTGTATGTCTCTTAAATTTATTTTTTCTCAACCTTTACTACTTCTTGTTATTAAGTCTTTCCATATCTCTACATTTTTAATTTCTTACATTCTCTTTCTTTGTATTTCTTGTTTTATAGACACACCTTTTACAGGTAAAGCAGGACATGGTATTCCAAGCCACATGCTAACAATCCCATTTTTTATGTCATACAATCCATGTTCTCTATTTCCTTTTTTATTCTCTGTTCATGTGCTCTGTGTCCTAACCAGAGATTTTCAGTATGATAAAAGAGGATTTTAATGTGTATTTAGGGCTCGGAATTGTACTTGAGAAGAAAACTTGTTTTCTGGTCTGCATTGTCTGATATTAATTAACATTACATATAATCTGTAATTACACTGGCTAAACATAGCTCTGGTGTTCCTCTATTTTATTAGATACTTCCATAGTCCCCTTACTGATGTATCTGTGTTATTATCTTCAAGTAGTAGTTTGTAGCCATGATTGCCTATGGTTGTATGTTAGGATATATTATGAGGAACACATCATATCTGTTAATAGACTGACTAAATAAAGAGTTTCTAAATAGTCAGGAAAAAAGTATATTAGATATGGGCACAAAAAACACAATTTATCATTTGCAAACATTTATCCAGAATCGTCATAAGTTTCCTCCACAACAGAATTATCAAAATGCCCAGGTTTGCAGTGTGGACTTTCCTGAGCACAGTGCACCTTGCTAAGGAAGCGAAAAGGTCTTTGCAGGGTCCACATGGACATACTAAATGGTCACTGTGCATGAGAGTGAATTCCCACCACTGATCAGTAAAGGTCTGAAACACTCAGCTACCAGCAGGAGTACAACAAATGAAGCAGCCCTTCCATATACATAAAATCAGCTTGAGACTCCAGGGGGCCTCTCACAAGATCAGTCCAGGAACATAAAATTAACTGTACTGGATATTAACACTCTGAAGATCAGCAGCGGTACTGTTTTTATTGTCATGGATAATTCCTCCATGATCTAAGGTGGTAAATTACTTGCCTGTCCCATCAGGGGCAGTCATTCATCAGTTCTCACCCACCAGGACCAGCATCCCATGGCTGGCCTGGGGTACCAGCTGCCTCTCCTCTCAGGCAGCCTGGTTGGTGGTGCCAAGATCGCTGCTTCTACTTCAGACATGAAAAAATGGCTTGTGTGCCCTGAAACTCACTTTGATTTCTCCAGGTACATCTGTTAAT
This sequence comes from Chaetura pelagica, assembly GCF_000747805.2. Lineage (NCBI taxonomy): Eukaryota > Metazoa > Chordata > Aves > Apodiformes > Apodidae > Chaetura > Chaetura pelagica. Next base: position 118,185 of record NW_009954232.1, on the reverse strand, counting down.
CTCCTACTCCCTGATTGACCTTGCTTCAGTACCTTCAGTATGTCTGCACTCAGCTTCCAGTCTCACCTGCATCCCTGTTGTTACTGGTTCTAACAACATTGCATTGTCACTTCCTGCAAGGATCCAGCACTTACCAAGCACTGCCCGTTTGCACAAGGGTTTTGCAGCTGACAGTTATCACTGAGGGGAGAGCACCCATTTGGCCCATATCCACTTCCAGTGTACCCAGATGCACAGGAACACAATGGCATTGGCCCTTGGGAGATGAGTCAAGATACAGAAAGTAATTCAATCCTTGTTACAGTGACAATACCAACTATGACAGTTAAGGTCCTTGACATTTTGAAGCAGAGCCTTTATATAATTCTTATCTGATCTTTTGGTATCTTCCTTCCTTGGTCAGTGTCCAGTTTGACCATGGAAAGATCCCTACTGTTGCTTTGCTGCAAGGTAAGCCTTGTGGGAAGTGGAGGGAGTAGTCAAAGTGTATTTATGGAAAGGAGAAGAATATTAAAACCAGCTGAAATTGGAAAACCTCAAAGAGAAATGGTGAAGATCTCCATGTTTTTATTATGGAATTTGCTCTTTCATGGAGCCTGCATCTGTTTCAGTGAGTGTTTGTGGAAAGGCCTGCTAGATTTAGATAACTTGTCTGTAAAATCCTTTGGGTGAGGCAAAACTGACTGTGGAGAAGGGGCTGCAATATAAATATACTGCTACAAAGTGGATTCAGCCTAACCAAACCCTCCTTGAGATTTACACTGGTATTACTTAGAGTTCATAAGAGAGCATCATACCTGGAGCTGAGGTACAAGTAGCCAAAGGATGGCATCCTCCATTATTTATGGAGCAGATATCAACCTGGGTACATGTTCGGCCATCTCCCTCGTAACCTGTTCAGAGGTAAATCACAGTTAGACTGTAACAAACTACATTCTCTGACAATTGACAGCAAAACAATAATCTGGTGGGAAAATGACTAATTTATGGTGTAAAATCATAGTCTTTGGCAGTTAAGAAGAAAAAGTTCAGATCACCACTGAAGTAAAATCTGGCATATTTATTGTGATTCCTACATTGCAGTGATGGATTCTGATTGTAGCTAAATCCTCCCACAATTTTAGAAAAAATAATATATATATATATGTATATTAGTATTAACGCAATACAGGTGAAGTCAGTGAGGCCATAGAAGCTGTGCTGCGTTCCCTACACTTCTGCACCTGGACAGCCTGATCACCTCCAGGCTTCCCCCTGTGCGCCAGAGCTGCCCTTGGGTTTCAGACATAATGTCCAGCTCATCTCAGAAGGCTGAGAAGGACCAAAGTGCTGCAGCACAACTCTGCATGGCCAAAGCTGAGGTCCTCTGCATCGCATCACAACTTGTCTGAAGCCAGATGTCCAGTGTGGTGATAGCCCTTCAGCACTCAGCAACTGAGAGCCTTCCCGTAGCCTATTGTCATCTTAGTAGCAATCAAAAGGTGAATTAGAAATGCTTTTAACTGATAGTATTTCTAGTATTGATATCATGCATTTCATAAAGAATTTTAAATCATAAACTGCAGATTATGAAGATGCAAGTAATGGCTTCCACTGCTTGACTTGTTCTGCAATGGAAACACTACCTTCTTAGACAGCATTCAGGGAGTGACAATTATCAAAGCTTTTTTTAAGACAGACAATAAAGCTTATCTATGACACACAGGATACTCTTTCAATTAATACAGACAATGACATTATTATTATTATAATTACACAATCCTTGTTTCCTATTAATGATCCTATAAAGGAAGTACTTTGTCACATCAACGCTTTAACTTTGCACAAGAGAAACACATTTCAGAGGATCATCCTTAAGGACATACTCTACAAAATGTTTATTAGTAGCTGAAGCAGTTTAAATATACTTGGACTCTGTATTCTATATTACAGTATTTCTTTGTTTATGTGGTACTTCTTTATGTAAAACCAATCTCCAGCTTCCTAAATTTGCCATAAACCAGACTGAAGGGTATTGAATCTTCATCTTTTCAGCCTTTCCATATTTTTTTCAACAACAAGGACAAAAAACATTTTACCTGGTGGACAGAGCCCACAATGGAAGGATCCCATTGTGTTGATACATTGAACCATTGGTGCTGTTGAGCAGCCACCATTATTACTTTCACATTCATCAATGTCCTGGCAATGGTATCCATTTCCTTGCCAGCCTAAAAAGAAGCAGAAAAAAGACATTAAAATAGAAAATGCCTGGCCTTTATATTTTCTTCTTTGACCAGATATTTTCATAGAGCAGAAAAATATGACTTTTGAATTTTATTTTATTTCATTAACACAAGATAAGACCTGTCCCTCTCATAACTGATTAAAATCAATACTTGTCTGCAAAACAGGTTACAAACACAACAGGGTGGGGATATGTGTGCTAGAATGCTTTATTTTAACTGAATTCTGGATATTCCAGAATCAAACACACTTTAACCCAAAGAGGAGGCAGTTCTGGTCTAGTGCACACATATACAATTTGCAGCAGAGCTTTGTCATAACTCTGGTTAAATACTTCAAATACTCTTCCCAAATACACACACCAGCTACACAACTCAGGAAGAGGAATCTTGGGTTATATGGCTTGAGGGGAACGTTAGGTTTTTATATTGCCTTGGGGCAGTGAGCATATGGACATGAAATTACCTCAGATCTGTTACATGAAAGTAATTGGACATAGGGGACATGAAGCTACCTATGGACATAAGGGTACATCAGACCTATTTAGATGCTCAGTTTAGGATAGAATAAATCATATGTTAGACTCAACTGCTAACATCACCTAGAAACATTTATTCTCTTGAATACAGACCAAAAGTATTTTTTGGATTACACTCTCATCTACATCCTGTGTCTATGCTTATAAAGCTACCTGCTGCCACCCCCCTCCCTCCTGAGAGCACAGAAGGACATGATACCTGAGGGGCAGGGATCACACAAGTAGGAGCCTGGTGTGTTATGGCACTGCACAGGTGGATTGTGTGAACACGGAGGATTAGGGAGGCTGCATTCATCTATATCAGCACTGCAGGCAGGGCTGCCAGGAGGGGACATCCAGCCAGCATCACAGATGCAGTGGTACTTGGGCTGCCACAGCAAACAGCACATTACATACTTAAGAGAGTTAGAACAGTCAAGAAAAGTGCAGGAGGAGTTAATTTTATAAATTAGTTTTTAAACTAAAGAAAGGAAGATTTCAGAGCATTACATGGTTTGCATGTTCTGTTTCATAAGTTGCTTTGGTAGTTTCATCAGTCTATTTCTTCTTCTGAATGTATCTATTTAGAGAATGGAAGCAGCAACAGGCTAATTCCTTGTATTCATAAATGAAAACTGTAATTTACCCTAAAACTCCCGGAGAAAATGACCAGCAATTATGAGCTGTACATAAACATAATTAAAAGCCATCAACTTGCTTTGTAACCAGGGTAAACAACTCACTGTAACCAACCTGAAATCAGCTTGGCTGTTTTTTTTAAACAAGCTGGTCAGTAATCATTGCAATGTGCAGAGCTGACATTAAATTGCAAATATATATTTTCTTTGATGAAAACAATTTTATCTCTAGTAACCTTCACTAATGGCCAGATTTCAGCATTTATCTTGTTTTGGTCCAATTAAAGCTAATGGGACTCAAAGGAGCAGACACTGTTAAGCCAATATTGAACTATTTGTAAAGTCTTCTGCACAGAAATGGGCAGAAAACAAGTGATGAGTTGTGAAAACCTTTACAAATTGAGCAAAGGAATTATTTTACAGCATAGCATGAAGATTATGTGGTGTGTCTGGAATGGTGCATGGGTGTGTAGGAGCATCAAGGAGCACAGGCATGCCAGGGTAGTTTGGGAGGGCTGCTCTGAGTGGAAAGAACCAAAGCTGGCACATTCCATGCATCCCTGTGGAGCGAACACACCATACCCTGATTTTCTTACAAAAAAGAATGAGCTGTCTTGCTCCAGAAGACTGTGCAATTGCATGGTAGCATCCACCCAGTGAAGATGCTTTGAGACCTGGAGCCTGAAGTCAGAGACTCAGTCCAACTGACAGTAAGGAGAACCAAATAGGAGCAGCAGCCACCCCAGCTGCTATGCAGCCCTGGCAGCTCCCAGGTCATTGACACTACTGTTCCTTGGGTATGCCTTTTCCAAGGAAAAAGCAGATTCGTTATGTTTGTCCCTTTTAATCATTTAAGTAATAAAATATTCTAGCAGCTTAGAACTCCCCCAAATAGTGCACAGTAAGAATATTATGCTTTAACTAAGACTTTGACTATTCAAAGAATATTCCCCAGCTCCCTCTGAATGTAGTAGCAGATCTGATACTGTGACAAGTACCTCTAACAAGACACAAAGCATTTTAAATTATTTTGGCTGTCCTGGGGACAACAGAGATGTTAGCTTATGTTGTACAATGGCATTTCTTGCAGTTTTTCAGCAGCAGTGTGTGCTACACAGTTTTCCAGTGCTCAGCAGTATTGGTGCTTATTTATGTTGTACTTATATACAATTTATATGCGTTCCTTACCTTGTTGGGCTGATCCCTGACTGCATCTACACAGATGCCATGCCCACAGAGCATCTCTGATCCTCCCTGGCAGTCATCAAACTTCAAGGCACAGTGAGGCCCATAGGTTTCTGGAGTACAGGAGCAGCTAATGGTGAAAGCACATAGAAAAACTAAAATGTCACCTATATATAGCACTTAAAGATCACAAATTGCCACAGTAAGAAATCATTTTCTGCTTTTATTTTTATTTGGTGCTCCCGATGAAATCTGTCTATTTAGCACTACTGACAATCCCATTAATAATAATCCACAGAGGCAAGGCTTCTGTTCAGCAGAGACTCAAGAGTCATGTGGGATTTGTGCATATACATGAGTCTCTGACCCTATGGGGGAATTCACAGCTTTTTGTCATGTACATAAGTGCAAATCCAGGAAAAAAGGACACATGTTTAACATAAGACTTCAGCAGAGTATAAGCCTGGAAATCACTTCAGTCAGAGAGCACCTAAAACTTGAGTTTCAATTTGTGACCCTCATAATGCCTAAATGCCTAAAACCCTACTTCTAGCAATATGCAGAAATGCCAGTCCCAGAGAGCAGAGTACCTTCATGCCTGTACCTCAACACGTGGCAGCTGTTCTCTCAACCATAGCCTAGTTTTGTAGGCGTTTGTGGTGGACAGAGGAGGCATGTGAAGCAGATGGGATGGGAAGAACAAAACAGCTGGCTGAAAGGATGCATCCTGCAGCAGGGGATCTGGCTCGAAGGCTGCCAGCTGCATCACATTTTTGTAGGGCACACCTTAGTGACAGCACCCTACACAGGAGGTGGAACTGAAACTGGGAGCTTCTAAGCAGTCACATAATGTTTCTCTTTTCTCTGGCCCTTTATTTCCACATGGACCAAAGCTAAGGCTCTGAAATCCAACCAAAAGGGACCTAAGCCTACAGAAACTAACTTTTTATTAAAATGACAATGAGATCCTTATTTGAATGCAAATTATATGCTGCCATGTCTGCTGATGTCTGCTTCTTACAGAGACATGTGGCAGGGACAAACCCCTGCTGAACCCCTTTTAAGCTGGCTAATGAAAACTGTTCTGTAAAAGCATATATCTGCAGGTTTTTCCAATGCAGCTGATCTGGACCTTGGAGCACTGTATCAAGAAGCTCCTCCAATCCCTGCCAGGGTGTCACATGCTCAGATGAAATGCTGTTTGATAAGCAAATTGCAGGTAATTTAATGCTGCACCCAAGCCAAGCAACCTACGTGAACTCAGGCATCAAAAACCCACAATAGCTTAATGCTTAACTGCAGTACTGTAAGACAGCATGTTGATTATTGCAAGAGAGGGCAGACAGACCAACACCATGTCACCAGTGCACAGGATGAAGCTGGGCAAGTGGGGCAACCAATCAGAAAACCAGATCACCTTTGTATATTCAAAGGACATTCAGAACTTCATGTTCATTTCCCAAGGACACAGCAAGATGAACAGAATGACTCTGAAGGAGCACAATGGCACTGTCTCCTGCCTAGTCTGGCAAAGATTAATTTGCTACCCATCTGAAGTTGCTCAGAGAACAGCCTTACAAAGTTGGTCATGCTGCAAGGAGCTTCAGCCAAATTGTGATGCACCACTGCCAAGCTCTGCCCTGGTTCTCTCCCACTGCTGATGTCACATCTTGATGAGGTCTCCATTAATTTGACACAAAAGTCTGATTGACATAGAATTCTCACAGCCTTTCATCCAAGTGATGCAATGTCTGTTAACGTCCTAATTCAGGAAGGTGTTTCCTGAATACCTGCTCTTTTTCCTCATACTTCAGAAATTTCCTGAACTATGGCTTGAAGTATGCAAGTAAAGAATCTGAAAAGGGAATGACGACTGTGTCATGCTCCATTTGATGGTACCCGATCCCATACTGTTCTTCACCTGGCGTTATCACTGGGCACTTAAAAAAATCACCATTTTCTTTACCTGAAGTCCATGCTGGTGCACATACTACCCAGTTAGAGCGGGAGTGGGGTGACCTGAGTGTCTGAACCCCAGGAAAACTAGCAGCAATGTTCAGAGTTGTTGAAAAGAGCTGTGTCATGCTCTACCTGGGGGTAGATTTAACATCTGGGGAGTACTCAGAAGACAAAAAGGCAGTGTGTGAAGAGACACTGTGAAGACAATAAAATGGTGTTGGGGAAAGGACTCAATAATCCCTCAATGCCCTCCATAATACTGAGGGCATAATGCAAAAGCAGTAATATTAGGATATGGATTAGTTATGGAGAGGTCTTAGTTCATTTCAGGAAGCTCCAATTCAGCAGGTACCAAGAAGGGTAAGAATTACATTGGAGAAAAAAAAAATACAGGAACCATAACTGTACTGTCAAAATTACAACACTTGCAAGAAAGGCAGAGGGTTTGTCCTCTCAAACCTTAAATTAGTCACACACCTGCACACCATGTATCTAAGCACAATAAGTAAAAACAATTAAAGGCAGGCTGCTTTGTGTGTTGCTTCCTTGACAAATGTCTGTGTTGGGGACAGCTACAGGCAACCCAGGAACATCCTTTAAAATCAAAGAAAAACTCACAGGAAGCATCACATGCCAGTGGTACCTCAGCAGGCCCTATGTTCATGCTGAAGTGTGAGGAGCACTGCAGGAGAACTTCCCTTGTGTGAGGTTCTTTCAAGAGCTGAAAAAGCACTATAAGCCAGTGTTACACCAAGCATTTGTGGGAGCTAAGATTTTCATGCTGAAGCAAGAGACAAAATGCTTTGCAGAAAGCTGTGGCAGGCTCTTGAGCCTGCTTGTTCCCATTGCACAGGGAGAGCTTTGTATTGTATCTGAAAGTTATTTATTTACCAGATTATTTGACATTTTGGAAAATAAGATGCAGAACATTCAGGCTGTCTTGCCCTGTTAATAAGAGCATGTTTCCTAAGGAGCTGGGCACAGCAAGAGAAAAATACAGACCTCATGGCTATGGGGGCCTGCAGAGGGGCAGCCCGGGCACCCTCCTGGCCAGCCAGCTGCAGGCAGCCATTCTGCTGCCTCTCTGCCTAGTAGCACAGTGTGTTGCCTGCTCTGCTGCAGTCTCAGCAGCTCCTGTATTTCTGGAGGGGTTGAAGGCATTTCCTGGAGTTATGCAGTGGGCCAGGAATGCTAGTGATCAAGGGTGCCCATATATCCAGGAGGTTTACAGCTACTCAAAGCCTTAGCTGGGCCAAAGCTTTGCCTCTGCTCACCTCCTTCATCTCCTGACTCACCCCAGTCTCAAGGGCTAGGTGATAATGGAGGGATGATAATGCAGCTGTGCTGGGTGGCCACATTCGGGAGTGCTGGTTACAGACCAGCATGCTGCTTCCCACCACCCCATCAGCAGACCACGGTGCACTGAATTTCAATTAAAGCATCTGCAGATACAACTCTGCTCTGGGTACCAGAGCCAGTCTCTGATTTGCAATCTCCTTCCCCAGCTGTGTGCTAAAATTAGTTATTGCTGCTCTTCTTGTATCAAAGAAGGCAATGGCTTTAGACAGCCTTCTGTGTCTGTGGGGGGCTCAGGTGTACTGTGCATTAAGGATTTTATATTCTCTCAGACTGCAAGGGATTACTGTGCATAGATACTAAATAGATTTATTCCTAGAACATGTGTTGCAGGTGTGATACAGAGTGCAAAAATAGCAGAGTATTTTACATAGCATAGTTCTGAAAAGTTACCTGTAGCTGCCTGGTGTGTTCACACAAGTGGCTCCATTCTGGCAGCCTAATGCTGTTCCAGCATAAATCTGGCATTCATTAACATCCACTGAACACAGGAGGCCCTAAAATGAAATGGAAATCCAGTTTATTTCCCAAATAACCAAAAAATGAAACAAACCATGGAGCCAATGTTTAATATAGTTTCAAAGATACACAAACCATGGGCTGCTATCAACACAGCTTCCCTTATGAAACATTATAACAAAACTATTTTTCAGCTGCATTTCTGTGACCCTGGTTATCAGTCAGATGATGAATAACATATTCCAGATGTCTGTAGAAAGCATATGGACAGCATAGTACTGTCATTCCCCCCTACTTTCCAACTTGCTAGCATAACACTCAGAAAACTTTCTTTCAAACTGTTTCCATCAGAAGATGTTGTTTTATGAAGACTGAAAGCACAGCAATTTTCACTCAAATCTTATTGGGAAAATTTTCAGGTTGAGAGCCTTTGAGAAGAAGATGTAACTTTTCCATTCCTAGTGCATGTAACAGCACCATTAAAACCTTTGCCAGTAAAATCTTTGGTTTTCAAAAACTCAGATTGATTACTTACACCCCCATTTGTTTTATTTGTTTGAGCCTGAATAAACATCCTTCCCTTCCCCCATCCTCTCTCTATCCTTGCGTAAGATCAACAGCAAAGCATGCAGTTCACTCTGCTCAGCAAAAACCAAAGGCTACTTTTCTGCTGTGGGAACTGCTGAGAGTCATTGACTTCACGGGCCGTTGCCCACATAACAGCTCAGGGTCTGGCCCAATGGTTTGGCCTTAATTTCTTTTTGGTATATGTACTGATACTGTTCAGAAGCAAATACATTGCCTTTCAAACAAGTAACTGAGAGTGTGATACTGCTGCTTTGCTGTTCAGTGTATCTCACTCTGTCCTGAGCCTAAAAGGCTATCTTCATCAAAATTACTAAGCCAGGTGTATCCTTACAGTTTAAATACATGATCCATAGTCAAGGAGTCTAAAGATTCACCTGCCAGCTGCTGGGACAGAGGCAAAAGAAACCATCTAGTGAGTCGACACAGGTCCCTGAGTTCTCACAAGGATTACTGCTGCAGGCTTTCCTCTGGATAACCTGAAACCCAGGAAAAGTGCAGAAAACTAAGTTCCATCTTATTTACCCAAGACAAATCTTTTTAAACACTTTTTTTCATTCTTTCTTGTGTAATTCCCCCCACTCCCTTTTTTCAGCAAGGTTGATTTGAAAAGTTTTCAGCTGTTTCACCCATATCTGTACAAACAAAAGACTAATATGCTTGGGCTTACAAAGGATGGCTGGCTGCAAGCATTAGGATGAAAGAGTCGTGTAAAAAGCAAATATTAATAAAGACTGTTCTTTGGCAGCAGACTATGATGTTGTCAATTCCACAGGTGACTCTTCTGACAACTGCTTTTACTGTCAGCTATAGCTATGGCTTGTCACTATCTCAGTGGAGAACCAAGTGACAGTTGAAAATCAGCTATTTCCCATACAATCTAAAATCCAGTTAGAATTCTACAGCCTTTGTCTTGACAGATTTGTGAAGGAAGAGTTTAGTTCTCCTTGGTATCTAGTTGTTGTTCTTGAGTCTACAAGTGTTTTTCCTTTAAGGAATGCAGGCTGCTACACAGTTTATATTTTGTTAAGAAGGCATTTCACCTCCTCTACAAATCTTGGCTTGTTTTAATCTCCTGTTACCAAAATACATTTCCTGAGTAATGCATGAAAGGAAAAAAAAAATCATTTAGCTGTTTTATCACTGTAATCTCACTTTATTTACTCAGGGCTAGGTTTTTCTTTTTTGATCTCTACTTCCGATTTACTCACCTGCTCTAAGCTTTGAAGTTTATTGTCAAGACTCATGATCTGTAAGAGAAATGCAAATTACATTGTGTTTGATATGAGACTGATCACAGAGGTATGTCATGGATGCTAGTAGAATATAATTTTTTTTAAGAAAATAAAATAGCTGATACATGAAACCAGGTGACAATCAGGTTCAAATCAAGCCTCATTCACTGGTATTTCAGTGGTTTATACTGTTCAGAAAATGACAGCTGAAATATGTCCCAGTTTAGCTCCAAAAAGCAAGACAGTCTTCTGATGTATTCAGGTGCTCAAAACTGAGAACATTCTTGTTCAGGTGCTCATGTACATGTAAAGGATGAAGGTCTGAGACAGGACACCAAAAGCCAAGAGATGGTTTGCCATTTCTCAGTGGGTTATAACTACAAGGAGCAAGCTGAAACTGAATCTGGGAATTTGATGGATACCTATTAGCACAATTTCCCTAAAGGCAGGTCTCTTAGGCTATACAATATTGTCCTCTAAGGATATTTTGGCAACACTAACAAAAGACACTTAAACCAAGTCAGACAAAGGTTTTAAAATCTTCTGATAAAGAAAAAACTTCTGTAGTAGGGAAGAGACAAAACTACTTCATATGTTTTTTCTTTCCTTTGCAAACTCCTTTCAGTCCTTTTCATCTATGGAGTGGGATCCCTATGCAACCCCTATAAGAACATATGTGGTCCATTTCCTGAATTTAGTGGGATTTAATTTTTATAAATATTAGAAGATATTGTCCATAGAGATGTTGACAAACAAAAGAATAATCCTTGTAACTGTAAATTACAGGATCTATAGGAAAAGTTCCATTATCTCCAGAGTTTCTTAAGAAGTATCTTAGCATTAAACATTGACTCTGAGCTGATGTTAAATATGGACTCTGCCCCAGCTCCCTGAACTGGAGTCAAGAAGCACTAAAAAGGAATCAGTTAACAATGTTAATCTGAGGAATGGAAAACTGGGGATACTGGAGGAGGATACCACAAGGGTATGGCTTACCTTGGAGGTCAACAGAGAAACCTGCTGGGACACATTCTGAGAGGCACCATTGGCTTTTTTAAGTTCTTGAATCTCTGCCTTACTTTCTCTCACCTAAATGTAAGCAACAGAGATAATGTGAAACAAGCCTGGCAGTTTCAAAGCCTTACAAATGTAAACAGGCTTTGCTTTTGCAAAAGCCTAGGAAAGTTCCATTCTTGCTTAACTTTACTATTATAAATTCAACTTAAATACAGAGAGCTCTGTTACATGCACAATTTAATATTTTAATTATTTTCTGTAATGACATGATAACAAGTCTGCAATAACTTACATTCATATTAGAGTGCTGCCATAGATAACATAACAACCATAAAAAACACAACAAGCATTTGCTAAGACAAATTCTGAAAACAATTAAACTATTAATGTGCAAAACTGAAAATATATTAAGGAAAAGTAACTATATCACCTGACTAAAAAGTTCTGCAAGGTCTTCTTCATTAACTTTTATCTTTCCCAGTAGTCCAGTTCTAAATTCAATGTTTTTGCTGGAGCCAGCACGGAACACTAAATTACCTTGCTCTGAGGACAAACGAGGCCTGTTGTATCACAGAAAAAATAAAGAGATCATTTAGTTACACGTATCTGCCAGAAAGTATGTAAAAAGCAGCTGCAGTAAAGCTGTTCTGTTCCCATTACTGGAACTTAAAAGCCACCATAAGAACTAATGCATTTGCAAGCAGTGGTACTTACTGTTCCTCATAAGTGGTTCTTTTCTGCCTCTTTTTTTCATAGTGATTTGATTCACAGTTCAATCCAGTAAGCAATAATAATGCAACTAAAAGCCAAGGAGCAGGAGCAGCCCAAAGCATTGCTCTCCTCCAGCTGTCCTGAGTTTGGAGTGAAACCTCAAGTGCTGAATTGTGCTGTTGAGAGCCCAGATGCCCTTTGCCCTCACATAGCTCTTCATTCACAAGGTGCCCACACTGCTGTCTTGTCTTGCAAAGGTGACCTTTATCTCAGGTATCTTAATTAAAGATTGACAGTGTGCAAATCACCTAGACATTATATGCATTTTTTATCATTTTTTCTTTTGGTTTCAGGAGCTTTGAAAGATCATTAATTGGAATCTGCTTTTGACCTCTGTACAGCTGAGCACCCTTGTGTCTCAGAGCTCCTTGTAATGGGCAGCTGGCTACTGCAGGAAGGGCTTGCTCTCCCCACTCACTGCACCACACAGGCAAAAGGAAGATTATTTGGCAGCACTAAAGGATCTAGATTGTTACCAAAAAAAACCACCCCAAAACCAACAACAACCAAAAAAACCCCAAACAAAAAAACCTGAATACAAACCCAAAACAAACAAACAACAAACAAACAAAAAAAAATTAAAAAATAGCCAACAAAACAACCCAGAAAATCTCCACATATTAAACCCACAGTGGCTGGCAAGGAGTATTTTTATTGAAAGGGAAGCTTCCAGCCAGTAATTCATTGGGCAGATGACACAGACAAGTTAGCAGTACCAAACAGCATCCTATAGAGTACAACAACAAAACCGAATTTTAACCAAATATGGTTGCTCTGACTCAAGGATAACTCAGTCCTCAGATGCTGGGGAGATGATCACACACAAAGGGGACTGCATTTTGTTTGGCATGTGTAGGCTGTCTTCATTGCACAGAGTAGGATTCACAATTTCAGAAATGGCCATAGACAATGCAGAAGACTGAAGAAGAATTCAAAGGAGGCCCAAAAGTAATAAGAAAGAAGAAGCAAATTAATATGTTCCAAGAGCCAAATTTTGAATCTTGACCCCATTTTCCTCTTCAGCAATACCTCACAACCTTCTCAAAGGAGGTGTCCCACCCAGATGCTTGTTGGTTCTTGTCTCTGAGGCCCAGGCTGTTGCTGCTGGAAGCCATGGTGGAGTCTACATCTGACATCCCCTTTGCTTTTGCCAAAGTCTCCATATTCCCCTTGCACATGACCTTGCTGTGCTTTCCTCTCCCTGCTCAGGGGAGCTTTGTGTATCTTTTTCTTCCTTATGCTGGGAGCTACCTGAACCTCCAGACCCACCACCATTTTTTTTATTTTCCATTTTGCTTAGCGGACACCTCATTCAGGTTGCTCACATTTCAAAACTCTTCTGAGACGAAAGGAGTAGCAACAGTTGTTGCTGGTCTTGCTTGAAGACAACAGTAGCCAGCATTCACTCATCCTTTAAGCCTGACCTTCCTGGAGGCCACAAAGCTCCTGCACTTCCTAACCCCAGCTTTCCTTCATGCTCCAGTTTGCACTGGTCACCTACAGATGTCCCATAAATATGTGGGATATGCCCTGGAACTGGGGAATTGAATGAACTCTACAGCTTTCCCAGTCAGAAATGTTATGAGGTCAAAGCACTCTGGGAAGAAATGGGATGTGGTGACAGAAATTATTAGTATCACCTGAAAAAGAGACGGATGTGGACTGTGAAAATGAATGTGACACAAAGACAGATAACATTTGTGGAGCTGACGGAGATAATAACTTCATCTCTACTGTGAATAACTCTGATGTCCAAGATTATATCAGTTGCATCCCACCACCTCCATTATTTTCTGTTGTTTGCATAAAAAATAGGTTTTTTAATTACAGTTTATTATCAGGTGTTTTTAGAAACTTATCTCCGAATTCAGAACAGCATCAGCCTGCTGACCATCTTTCTTATGCTCACCAGAGTGTGATGCTGGTAACCCAAGTTACTGCTGCTGCCTAGAGGTCTGGAAGGGCAGAGGTGAAGCTCCTCCAGAACCCACGGGGGACAGCCCATCCCATACGCCTACTGCTGCAGTAGCAGCAGCAGATGTTCACCTGCTCCACAACAGCCTGTGGCATCCAGGAGGCTTAGCCTACCAGACATTGCTGCTAGAAGAGAGGAACATGAGGAGGAATCCCCATGTGTTTTCCTTTAGCATCATAGAGGACAGTGTTTCCATAAAAATACAGAATTGTATCCACAGTTGTTGAAAACTACCACTGCCTATTCAATCCAAAAGAGCTATGATGTTCTATACCAACTGCAAATCTTTCCCTCTACATTTTTTAATTTACTTACTATGCTCTTTTCTCTGAAAACTCTCTTCAGGAATAGGGGAGCACAAATGAATTACTGATGTTTCTGTATAGTCAGCTGAACACTTTTTTCCTCTGAGTATCCTGGTACTGTCCATTAAACTAGTGGTCACTAACATTCTTCATGTCAGGTCTGATGTCTGTCTGGGTTTTTTGCTCATTTTGTTTTGTTGTTTTTTGTTTTGTTTTGTTTTTCTTTGTTTGGGTTTTTTTTGTTTGTTTGTTTCAACAGTTTACTGAGCTTTTATAACTGTCAGTTGGGTGTCAACTTGAAGAAACTATGGGCCAGCTAAACCTGCATTTCATAGCAGGTTGGTTGAATGTATGCTTACACTTAAAAGACTTTCACAAAGTCCATTGCATGCTGGCAGTTTTCAGCCTGGACATCTGCTGTGGTCCACAAAACCCATCCTATTCATTTCTTTTAAATACTAGAGTATGAATTTCCCATCTCTACTCCCTGTCAATCTTACATACAAGCTTCCCTTCCCAACTAATTAACTCCAATGTCCCAAATGACCAATAAGCAATAAACCATAGAGGATGGGAAGAAAGGTGCTAACGCAAGGGGGAAGAAGAAATTAATTTTCTCTTCATGCAGACTTCATAGCTTAGAAAATGTGTGTCCTGAAACCAGGTGACTTTGACTATGCACTGATTATAGGACAAAAAGAGCTCTGGACATCTATCTAAACCTTGCATGACATGATATTTTCCATTTCTTTAGACCTTCCAGATTTTAGCTAATTTACTCTCTATGCTTAGCAAATGCACCTTAGACTGGCCAAGTTGGGAAATCTATAAACCATCTTAAGGAGAAAAATAGGTCCACACCCTTAAATTTTACTGAAATATATTGGAATGAGACATCATTTTGGACGAACAGAATGGAAACCCTGCAAATGTCTGGCATAAGAAGAGGGGCTGTTATTCTAACAAGATGAGCCAGCACAAACCCCTTCTCCTGAGACAAATCATTCATTACCTCACTGACATGAGTATATGAGGTATAGGTTGTGCAAAGACTTGGCAGGAAGTAATGGAGCATTTGTTTTTATCTAAATCTGGTTGAAGTTTATCCCATACCAGCAGGGACTACAATTTACCACCATCTTGTGTAGCTGTGTGAAATGAACTGGTGCTGTCCCTCCACTTCTCTAGCAGTAAGTGCCTGAAATGCAAAGACACTGCTATAGAAGACATGAGTTAAATTAAGGCAAAAAATTTCATATGTGTTAATTGTACCTAGGAAGCCAAGTGAAATGCAGAGATACGGCAAAAGTCTGTGACAATACTCCCTTTTCATATGGGGGAAGGGCAACTATTGCTGGGAATCCCAATGTGGCTAACTTTTTATTGGAAAACTAACAGATAATACTTTATTTTGTTCTACAGATGTAAAAAAAAGAACCCTGGTGTTCAATGTTATGACCCCAATATTTGCAAATAATTATAAATCCATTCCTCTAGCCGGTTCAATCCATTTACCCAGGTTTCCCCTCAGCTGAGGTAATGTCTCCCAGAACTTCCATCTTCACTTCCCTGGATCCTCTTTCATCTTTCCTCTTTCTAATAGTATTCCAGTGCTCAAAAGTGAAATGTGACATAGGAAGCAGCACTGTTACCTCCATGGCACAAATGTGCCAAATGCTGGTGTAAACAACATTCTGTATTGAATTCAGCACTTTCTGCGTGTCCCTACAGCTCCAAGACAGCCAAGCCCTAAGCTGGTATTAGGCCAGAGGATCAAAAACACAGTACAGAGGATCAACAACCACAAAGTTTACATCAAACAGAGGTGTCTCTGAAAAAATAACATTTCCCTTCCTGTCCCTTACTTATGATCACCTGTCACCACTTCCTCCTCTTTATGTGTCTGGAGAGTTTTATGGCCCCAGCACTCTATGCAGGGGCTGCAGCAGCTGCAGAGCTCCATTTCCCACACCACTGCCCTCTGATATCTGCTTAAGATTTTTCCTCCCTCAACACCCTGATGAAATTAATAAATTAATAAATTAAAAAGAAGGAAGTTATAACATGTATTAGTTTTCTAGTTTCATTACAAGACTTGTATTTTGGTTCCTCTATCTTTCTGATTTTCTTCCTCCATGTTGTTTCTATATACCATCAACCACTTTGATTCTTGCTGTTTTCTGTTTCATTATTTTTTGAAATTAGGTTCATGAAAAGTTTCCAGTCAGTTACATTGGCTTTGGTCTTTCCTATTGATTATTCCAGTCCTTTTAGCACATTCCAATTGCTTTAATGTACACTGGAGTTATTTTTAGGGAATTCCATTTGCATAGCCACCCTAAAGCCATGAATGGACCTGGCTGCACAACCTCCCTTAGATTGGTTCTATTCTATACTGTTGGCTTCATTGAGAGGCTTAGACCTGAGCTATGTCTATAAATCATTCACTGTGTATTGATATTGTGATTACAAATATTGTCATCCTGTCACCACACAAACATAAGGAAGTAAGAGTGATCATACTAGGGTAGAAAAAGATCCATCTAGGTCATTACCCTGCCTCCAACGGTGGCCAAGAGCAGATAGTTAGGAAATGAAGGGTATATGAAGGGACAAGCACACACAGTACTTCTCCTAGGTATTTTCTTGGCCTCCATTTGTCTGCAGCTTGGGAACTTCTTCAACCAGAAGTCTACTTACTCAGTACTCTCAGAGGATATTTCTTCAGTGAACTTGTCCACTCTTCTCCTGAACTCTTCCCCAGACTTCACCTTACAACACAAGTACAATGAGTGAGTATTGCCACATGGTAAGATCTATATGCAGTCTAAATGCCAATCAGAAATATTAATTCTGAGTGGAACCCCATTTATAAGGGTAATATTTAAAAACAAAACAGGATTAGTTTCTTTTTTAAAATATATACAGGGCAAACAGCTGAACTAATCAAAACTATTACTGTCTAGGAAGAAGAAAATATATTGGCACCATATATGTGCTTTTCTTCCAGATGCCAGGTTGCAATTTTAAAATATTTTTAGTTACAACAGCCCAGTGTATGCATAAAAGGACACGACAAATATGCTCTCAACAAAGCTGGGATTTTGTGACACATTTCTGCATTTAAAATAAGAGAGGCTTCCCACTGGAGGGGATTTTAGGGACTACTTTGCTGCAGTCTTCTGAATCCCAGTAAAGGGTACCCAATCAGAACTGCCACACGAAATTCCCTCCAACAACCCTCTCTCACTAAAAGTGGTGCATTCCATTCAATTTTAGCACTTCCAAGTCTGCTTCTTGCTTCATGAGAGCTCGTACCAAAAGATGGCTTGTCTGTGCATCCTCCCAGTTTTAAAAGGACCAGACAGAGGAAAGTCTAAGAGAACAACCCAGTTTTCTTGTCTTCACAGATGGCTGCCTGATCATCTAAGACCACATCTTTATTTTCTTCAACAGCTATGTAAATTCCTCAACCCTTGTAATAAAATAAAGAGAAAAATTAAGATAACACAAATCCCTTCATGGTATTCACAATAACATTTAAATAGACATACTATCACTACTCAATAGTCCATTTTTCTTGACTTCTTGGGCATCAGTTATCTATGCAAGTAAGTTGTTACTAAACGACCATAAACTTCTTCTAATGAGGTTGACCAACAGATTGCTCATGTTTGCACAGGCAAAAGGAAAATGGTTACTGAAATTAATTTTGAGTTCTATGCCTATTTTCTTATACTGTCACATTATTTTTACTTGGATATTTCTTTGACCATTTCTACTTTATATACTGTTCACATAAGACTGCCCAGAGATGCCTTTTGTTCTTAACCACTTACTACTTTGTCTCCTACAAATCCTTACTGATGTGGCATATTCTTTAAACATCATGCAGAAAAAAATACATGGAGCACATATGTGGTTTAAAATATCTAAGAGGCAAAATAAGTTGAGGGAATGCAATCACATCACCTTTCTCAGAGAGTGAAATGTATTTCAGATGTGCAGGATAACTGAACTACTAAACCAAAAATTGGATTCTGGAAATCTTCCATTTCCAGAGCTGCCTTCCAGATTCCACAGATTCTACATTTTAGCTGCTTTTGTAATCACATTTAATTGCTGTGAAAATGCTTAAGCTGAAGTTGCAAAGTGCAGCACTGATGTAGGCTCCAAAGGACTTGTGACTAGGAGTCTGCTCAGAAAAGGAAGAAACATAATCATCAAGTGAGGTCAAGCAGGTGCAAACCAATAGAGCTCAGTAAATGAGCCTATTAAAGACAAACAGATGGGATAAGAAGAAGTCACTCAATTTAGCTGCACTGGTATTACAAGCTTAGCAGGAGTAAAATACACAAATATATATTTACAACTCTGAAAACTGTTCTATAAAAATATCTCCTTCAGAAACAGCTCTGATTAGCCAACAGATTTCAGTCTTCACAATCACATTGAACTAAAATTCATTGTCAATGTGTAACAAGATGCATTGCTCTATCAGTTTTAGATGCACCTAGGTAACTTTCAACTAACTCTTTAATACTCACTTATGAGTGTCATATAAATCATTAAAACAGGTTTTACAGATTAAAGAATTTAAAACAACTTGTTAATACTACTATTTTGCCAAATACTATTATAGTGAGGCAAAATGAGGCAAAAGACTATTTATATGGTGTAGCAGAAAGAAATCCCAATTTATACATAAAATTGATCTCCTTTGTTTTCACTTCAATGTTTGGATCACATTAAGATAGGAACAGATATTCCCATTTCCACATTTCTCCCAAGACCACATAACAACAAGTTATTGATCTGGTTGATTAATCTACACAGTAACCACCCTCTAAAGACAACTGTGGTTCATATATTGTCAAAACTACACTTGCTCTCTAGTACTTTTTTTTGCCATTGCAATACTACAAGAGATCAGGTGAAGACAAAGGCCAGCCTTATTCCTCTCTAAAGCCTAGTCAAGAGCTCTTTTAGGAGAATCCATTTCCATTTCTCTTTTATACCTGGAACACTGCAAGTGGTCTAAATGCTTTTAGGGAGTAAGACAGGCTGAAGTAGGACAGCCCAAGCTTTTCCTGATTTAACAGTCCAGAAGCAGCATGCCAGAGTGAAGAATAAATACACAAGGAGTCAGCATAAGGTAATAAAGCATGGCACAAAATAACAATAGCAAGGTTATTTTCTTTTTCAGGAGGACTATGGCAGATGAGAACAGCTGCAGTATCTCTACAGCAGCTCTGTTCTCTGTGGTCTTCAGCTTCTCTTGCACTGTCAAGCCCAGGTGTAATGCACCATGACTGTTCCTATGTCATCCCACAGAAAGAAAAAAAACATTAAAACTAGTCTTTTTCAGGATTGATGGCTTTGACAACTCATTGCTTTGGTGCACAGATACTATGGTCCTTGTATGAAATCCTTCAGTTTTGTGACACACCAGCTCCCTAATGGATGCTTAATTCATCCTGCCTTTTCCTCCCTCAAGCTGTTGGGGTTTTTTTCTCTATATACCAATATAATACTACTTGTAAGGAAAAATAACAACAAAAACATGTTTCTTTAGAAGGTTTTCCATTTTTCCATATTTTTGTTTCTATAGCTTCAGAGACATTAAAATCACAAGATTTTATTAATAAGCCAACATACAGTCCAGCTCTAGGAGGTGGTGTTCAACTGTGGCACTCTGGATAGCCATATGCAGTGGTTTCATCTGAACATACACCCCTAACCCTATTACTGCTATCAAGTTTTGTGATGAAATCTTCAGAATAAGTTTTCCAGTTTTTATGCCACAAGAACCTAAATGTGGAGCTTTTCAAATTGTTTATGTCTTTATGTGTAGGCCTTCGGTAAGGAGCAATGATTGTATCCTGAATAATATAAGTGAGAACAGAAACAGGCAAGTTATTCTCAGGGTTGTGATTATCTTGAAATATTTTCATTCAGCTGCACCTAAACAAATCATCCCAGAAAGACAGAGATGGGTTCTGGAAGCCTACAAGTATTTAGAGAGGATGAGACAACCATGAACTCAGGATGACATTGTGTCTTCTTAAAAATCACATACAAAAAATGAATTGAATAGTTTAATTAGCTACATCAAAATTTCACACCACATATACAATAAATCTTTTAAGAATGGATTGCTGATATTTACAGATTAAGACATTTTACATGTAGAACTTGGTCTCTGCACTTAAAACAGATATTACATTTACAGCCTTTTTATACAGTACTGAGAAGACAGTTTTAAGATAAAATACAACAGTCTTACCCATTTTCACTGAGGCATATGGAAATGCTGCTCTTTTTCATTTTAGAAATTAAAAAGGACATTTAAATAAAGCAATTAAGTTCTGGAAACTTCCATTTAAATAAAGGATCTCTACAAAGCAAATCCACCAAAAAAGCAATTTAACTGATGTATTTTTAATATATCAGAACTGGTCAGAAAAATGTGTGGGCAGATGTTTCAGAAAGCTACAATTTTTGTTCAGCCGCCATCAGCCTTCTCTTGAAAGGTGGAAGTATTTTCTGTCACCAGTCTTTACTCAACAGATTCAGCTTCTAAATTATCCAACTAGAATGGAGATCAATTTTGCCACCACGTGTACATTGAGGCTGTTTCCCAGAAGACGGTAGCATTGCTTTATAGTTATTTTGTCAGGAAAACCTAAAACAAAAAACACAGAATGCAACATTGTTAGTCTGGGTTAGTTCCTAGCTTTCCTATCCCTTTTTTCAATGAACAGTTCTTAATGTAGTTCTCACAGATGGCAGCAGGATTCACACACATACATCCCTAAAATTCACAGTTACATCCAGCTCATTGGATTTGCATCAGGACTTCCACTAGCAGTACTGCCATCTCTAAAGTTTAACAAGAAGCCTCAAAAGATTGCTCTATTGTGTAAATAATAGCAATCTTCTCTTCGTATAGCTCAAAACATCCAGCAGTCTCAAGGAGGTGCAGCAGCACCTAAACACTGCAAAACTGATACTCTAGAGAACATCAGACTACAGGAGAAAAGTGATGAGATATATGTTCTGAAGTTTTCATAGCACTTCAGAAAAATCCTCTTCCAGGGATTTCTCAGGAGAGAACATGGTTGGACAGTTGCTGAGCCAATGGTGGAAAGCTAAAAAGGAGGTGGTGTCTGGGAGTTGTTCCATCCTTTTCTGCCAGTTATTAATGCCTTCAATGTGGACTGCTTTGGTAAATACATCTTCTGCCAGCTCCATCCACTCTGCCCAGCTTCCTGGCAATCACATTTGGGCAACTGTTTTTTATTTGGAACAATCATTGCACTCCCACACATACTTCCTTAGATAGAGTTTTTACATTAAATAATTGAATGATGTACAGAATCTACACATTTTTAAATAAATATGCCTTTAGGCACATACACATCTGTGTACTTATAGCCCAAGAAGCTTATCTGAACCCTGAAAATTTCAGAGCTTTTCCATCTGCCTCTTGGCAACTGAAAGCCTGAATGAATTTTCAGGGCTCACTGTTTCCTTTATCCCAAGCCTCCTCCATCTGCCTGTTAACACTATCTTGCACCTTCTATCTTCCTGCCTCAAGAGCAGCCTACAAGAGAAGGACAGATTTAACAATCTGGCACTTGCTGCACAGCTCTCATCAGGTCCTTTAGGTCATGCATGCAACTTGATGATGCTGTAGTCTTGGCAACATGCACTACCACGTTGTGCTGGATTTCCACCAGGCTGCCATTTGTTTCCTAATAGCTCACATATATCACTAACAGGAAAAATGGACATCACTCTCATGCAAGCAGGTCACAGGTGCAAGAATGCTCTGATCACTTTTAATGATATTGCTGTGGGACTCACAGTAGTGGCTAAGACAAATGACTCCAGTATTCCATTGACCTATGGTGCAATTTCTACTTATACATTTAGATGTTAAAAGCTCAAATAAATCTGTTAATGTTAATAATGAACTATGATTTTAACTCTGGATCTCACATGTTAGAAAAGGCCATCAATTTCCTAAAATATAGAACCATTTAGACACAATCATGTTCCTTCTGATAATAATGTAGCTGCAGCTCATGACAGCATCTGTTACAAAGCCTTCTGGTGTTTTCTTCATTTTCAGTATATAGTTTTCTCATTCTTTAGCTTCTTGGGGCAATAACACATTTGCAGTGGGTACATCCCTAGGCTTTCTGATGTTGAAAATTTCAACAATTTTGAAATGTTGCTGTCAACTGTTGCTGTCAATATAGAACACAGGAGCAAAGAAATTATAGCACACTTCCCTCTGAAAATACCACACTTCACAATAATGTCTTAAAATTTAGCATAGGAGAAATGCTGTGAGGGAAACACCCTTTGCTATACCCATAAATATAGCACTTTAAAAAAAAAACCCCATAGCTTTCAAATCCTGAAAAGAAACTTAGATTATAGTACCTAAATTCACCAGAGATTTACATCAGCCCAGAGCTAAGTAACACTTAGAGTGCAAAGTGGGAAATGTCTTAGATTACACACAAAGGAAAGAAATGTCAGATTTGTGACTCAGTGCAGATGAGAGGCCTGTTCTGCCCATGAATCAGGGGTATACGTGAAAGGAAGACTGGATGAGAGGGCTTGTTTCATGTGCTGTGGGGAGTCCCAAAAGTAGTATAGTGAAGCAGGGAACTGCAAGAACTGTAAAGAAGAACTGTAAAGAATGGAGTCTTCCAAACATACATTTCTCCATTGTCTTGGTTCTCTCTCTGTAAAATACAAGCAATATTAACTCAACTACACCTCTCAGTGATGTTGCAAAGGCTGATTCAACACTTGGAAAACAGAAGCTGAATTTAAAAAAAAGGAGAAACAGGTAATTCTGTGCTCAAATGAGAGCTTGAACAGCATACCTATACAAGTCCAATCCAGCCCTATTTAGCTTTTAAATTTCTTTACATCAGCCTACACCAATGTGGAACAGAGGCGTGTTTAGAAAAAGGCTGTCTACAAAATGGATAAATGCATTAAAGAAGAGAGGCTATGAAAAAATCCTGTATATTGGCATGTAGCTCTACACAACCTCCTGCAAATACTCTTCAAACAAGTAAACTTTGTGCTGGCAACTCTAACCTTTGACTCTTCAACCTTGATAATGTTCTTTTAATGTAATTTTGAATAAAACTAAGTAATAAATGAGAAAAACTAAAACTGCAAAAGAAAGAAACATATAAAAACTATTAGCATTCCTCAGAATTACAAGTCACTGAGGAAGTCAAAGAAAAAAGCAACAAATTACTCAAGATCAGTGGTGTCTTACTCTACAGATGCTTGTGTTGCTGAGAGACAGAAGACTGATCTGATATGATGGCTGCAGGCCAAGCTCCACAGCAGGCAGTAGCAGCTACACTTCCTTGCCTGCCTTTTTTTACAAGGGGAACTCCAGTGAATTTATTTTAGGCTTAATTCTGGTTGACCTGTGTCCAATGTACCTGTATTGGTGAATCTCATTCCTTGACTCCCTCATCTCCACAAAACAGTTAGAAAATGAAGTAATTGACCATGGGCTAGGACTGTCTTTTCTAGAAAACAGAGATGATTTAAAAGGTCATTAACTGAAGAGTTTGGTTACTCCTAAACAGTGAACTATCTGTATCTTCTGAAATTCCCTTTCTGTCAGCAGGCTGCAAACAGTGTAAGGGATAAAGCAAGCAGCTCCAACACTGAGAACCACTAACAGACCCTAAACTGGCAGCATATGTTGACTTACCACAGTTGTGAGTAATGCTGGATGCTGAGTGAATAGTTTCAACTGTAAACAAAGGTATTCCTTCATTGCCACTCAGTAATTGAGCATTTCTCGTGCCAAAACTTTTTTCTAAGTTTATGAAGATAAATCTAACAACAGAATCTGGCTCTTACAAAATGCAAAAACTTAGTAGAAATGAGAGAAATTCAGAGTTAGCCAAATAACAAGAATCAATCATAAGAACTGAGCTGTTTGAAAAAAAAAAAAGTAAAATAAAAAGCATGGATTAGTCCCCAGACAAAAGACAACACTGGCATTTCTGAAGCATGACGTGGAAATGGGTACTTTGCAGCACATACCAAATTCCAGAGGGAATCCATGAAGATTTGCTATTTCTCTTGGAGTGAAGTACCTCAGTTTTAATGTTGACAATTTCATAAGCTTCTCCTCTTCTGATAACTCCTCAATGTGTTTAAACACTGATTCAAGCTATGAAGAATATAAAAAGCAACACATATCACTGATGCGGACCACATATTTTAAATTGAACACTTACATCTTAACAAAATATTTCACTGATTACCACAGTGTCAAAGACAATAGTGTGTCTTCCTTGAAAGTATGATTGGTGTTCTATTTTTGCAGCAAATATCTCAACACATGGACTTGCAAGAAAGAAACTGATGTTGCCACAATTATATTCATTATTTCCTCCTCCAGTTACAAGTTATACCAATCCTTAATGAGGAAATTAAAGGACTATAAACATTTATTAATGAAAGGACAGTGACATAATATAACTGCATAGCAGACCATGCACACAAATTGAGCTGTATGGATGCAGCTGTTTTAATACATTTGCTCTGAGATTGTCCTGAATTCCCAAGTTGCATTCTTCTTAAGCTTAGAAATGCTATATATTAGAGAATAGCACAGAAGTGCAAGAGGAGGTGCTTATGTACAAAACACACTTTGTGAAAAGTGTCTTTGAACGATGATTCACCAATACATTTATTTTTACTTTCCCCAAAGCCAAAAGTAGTACTTTGTGGTGAACTTAGTATTAAGAGTAGAACTTTTCAAAATGTCTTCCCACTTAAATAATACTTTTGAAATTCAAACATGTTAAACATTTCAAAATATTTACTGGATCATCTGTGTACGAAAAATGCCCCTAGATTCACAGCACTGTAGTGTATAGCCACAGAATTAAGAATTGTTAATGCTTTTATCCTTGTGAAACCTTGTATGACACTGCAGATAATAAATTAATAGCAACTCACAGAGAGATACATGTACTTAAATAAACTTTTGTTTAGAAACATAAATAATTTGGAAACTCAGTGGCCATAAAATATAGTTTTAAAAAACTTGTAAGAAATCAGAAGAGAGAGAAAAACAAATTTTTAAAAAAATAATTCTCCTATGTTCTTCAACACATTCTTACCTTCACATCTACTGCTGTCTGCAAAACTGAGCCTGTCCCTTCTACATAGTGTCCATACCTTAAAAAGAACAATAACAATCTTAACTAAATTAAATTAATATTTTAATCAGACCTTATAGCACTTACAACTGCAAAAATGCTGAGATGTTGATTTTGTTTTGAATAAAAAATAACCTCCTGGATAGCTAAAGCAAAAGGCCTTGTTAATAACAAGCTAATCCTTGGAGAGCAGTAGTGTCTGAATGTGCTCTCTAGGGATGAGTCTGCAATCAATGCAAGAGGGTTTATCCACACTACTGTTTTATATAAGGCAACTATACAAGGCCAAGGAATTCAAGCACAGCATCATCAGAAAGGTCATCTACATTGCACAAATTTTACATTAATACATGTTAAAGACAAAATGGTCCTAGAGGTTCAGACTGGTTCTCTGTATTCAAAGGAGGCCTGTTAGTGTGAGCCTCCATCTTTTGTATGAATCCGTTAAGAACAAAATGGTTCAGTCAGGTTTAACTTTTGGATGCTTGTGGATTTTCCACAGAGGGAAGGGTTGGGGGATGCCCAGGCGTCTATGCAGAGTGGAAGACAGACAGAAAAAAAAATAAATCTAACTTAACAGTAAGCAAATTTACATTCTAAAACTGTATGATAGCTTTTTTAGATCTTTGTGGCTGACTGTAGAACATGTCTACTCTGTAGTCTCTTCCAGGCTATAATTTAAGTATAATTATGGGCTTTCAGAAACATGCTCTGCTGGTCTAGCTCTGAATGTGTTCACATGTCCTGAACAGAAAGAAACTGAGTCAAGTCAAGAGACAGCACTTGCACAGTGGAACAGCTTCAGAAGATCCCCTGCATTAGAAGGATGTGGTTTGCATCAATCAGTAACAGCTATTATTCTCTTGCTCTACCTGTAAAGTCAGTTACAAAGGTCTTCTGCTGTACTTGGGGCCCATTCTAAAGCAAGGCACTGAAAAAATTTTTGTTTCAAGCCATTCCAATTCTGTAATGGATATAGTAAGTCTTCCTTCAGAACAGACACAATGACCTAGCATGGGTCAATCTTGAGAGTTTCTTATTAAGTTGGAAAAGTTTTGAGTAGTTCTGCCAACATCAGTGAGAGCAGCACCCGTTTTAAAATAAAGTGCTTGCAAATCTAACTTAGGTTCAGAACAAAAGGCCCTACACACTGATGCAGATTAAAAACACATGGAATTGAACTGTATTGTAAATACATCATGTTTAGTTTAATACTGAAAATGCAACATGTTTAACAGTGTAACACACAAAGCACTGAGGAATCCTGATCTTCCTCCTATATAGCATCTGATTGTATTTCAGATGTATCTGAGCCAAAATAAGTAAGATATATTTCAAAACGGTTTTATTGGAGGGAATGAATCTTCTAATAGGATCCACATTGTATTAAACACATCAGTTTAAGTAACTGGCACTAGAATACAAAACTCCTCACAAAAAAAAATCCCGTTGGTGTACAAGTGGTTTGGAGGCTGGGGGTGTTTTACGCAGTGGGTTTTTTAACACAAATGTGGGCAGATGGCCAATGTCAGCTGGATTATTATTATTACTACTGCTGCTGACTGCAGAAAAATTAACATTCCTAACTTTGACTCAGAGAATAATTAAATATGTGAATTTTTGTCACAGTAAAAAATTATGAATTGATTTTCTGACATTATATTACCAGTTATAATAAAAGACACTGGCTTAAGAAATTACACTCTTCAATTTTCATCTGACTCCTGGTATTTTCTCCCTCTAGTTCTGTAAGCTTTTAAAAAACCTTTTAAATTCACACACATAAGATATTATTTCTGTGTTATTACTAACAAAAAGGTAACTTCCACAATGCCAGAGAGAGTTTCTGTAACTAACATTAGTAATGTTTTAGAAGGTAGTGCTTCTTTTGTCAATAGCATATTAAGAATATACAAGTAATTCCAGAATTATTATATCTAAAGAAGTAGTTTTCTACAACAGTAGTTCTGTCCTTTAAAATGGAAAACTTCCTCTCACCACTTCAGTCACCACAAACATACTCCTAAGTGAAACCACGGCATCTGTAGTCTTGAATTTAGCAATCCCTTCCAATTACTTAGCAGTCCAAAGTCCAAAGGGAACAAAGGATCATGTGCTTGATCTCTCATGCACCACAGGCCATTACATTTTGCCCTATACTGCACCAAAGCCTTTCAGAAGAAAGAGTGGTATGACAAAGGCAGAAGGGCAAAAACCACTGATGAAGTATTGGTGTTTGAGGTCCCTGAATTAGCAAGGACTGAAGAAGGCATACTTGGATTACCCTCATCACACAAACCTTGCTGGAAATATCTTAAGACTAATCAGAACTCGGGGAAATTTTTCTCCCAGTCTCAAAGCTGATGATCAGAACGACTTGTAAGAAAGACGCCAGAAAGGCATCTCAGCAGAGAGATTCTCTGTACTATTTGGAGTGCTGTTTTGCTCCATTCAGTGTCCTCTATCCTAGACCTCATGTTTCAGAGAAAAATAAGAACTCTTAGAACACATACAGCGGCAACTTGTTCTTTGCCTCAGAAAGTGACGTGGGTGAAGCCTGAGATGTAATTATAATCTTCCTCTTAACGCAAAGCTGTAAATGACATGAACACATTGAGAACGATGTTGGAAAACTTCCTTCCCAAAGGCTCTCACAAATGGGAATGAAGATGGTAAATCAGATTTCTACATTTTGAGCCAAGAATTATCTGGTCTGGCTCCTCCCATATCAGCAGAAAATAGTTACGTTCTGTGTCAGATTTCCCACCACTATATATAAAGAATTCATATTAACTCCTCAGGAGCCTCCATCAGTGTGATGTGATAAACATGACCACAAACTACCATGGCATATTCTAGCACAAGCACAAGTGTCCAATTTATTTCTGATGACACTTAAGGCATACATGAGATACACAGGAGATCATTCTGGCCTAAGGTTTTCATTTGACTACTCCAGTTATGAAACAGATCCAACAAGATGCTGACTTCCTCACAACTCAAAAGACTGAGGGCACAAGAGGTGTATGTCAATGAGAGCTGGGGGAAGGACTTTCCTGCTGCATAAATTTTGAATGTTTTAAATTCTCTCCTCAGCTTTTGGTTTAAAAAAGTTGAAATCACAAAATCTGCAGGAATGCTGTCAATCTAGCAGTCTAATTTCTACTAATTAAAAAAGTTTTAATTATTTTTAAGTCAACAACTAGGCAATTTTGTTTAAACATTCTGAGAATTTGAAAAAATCCCTGAACACTCTAATGGGAAAAATTCACAGATACTAACATTTTCCACAAAATTCCAGGCTCCAGCCAGCCTTTTCCAATACAAATGCATTCAATGGAAAAACACCTGACCAGTTATCTGTGGGGTTTCAGAACATTCAACAACTTCTGGCAGTCAAAATTGCAGTGTACAAATCAGAAAACTACTAGATAGAAAAGCACTGATGTTCTGCTCCATCAAATATGATTTGATTTGCGACAACTTAACTGTTTTTATGACATATGGCCAATCCACAGCTATTCTGACCTACGCAGCTGAAAAATCCAAGAAATCAATAAAATGTACAGTGGAGACAATTTTAATGAGGAATGGATCTGTCATGCATGACACTTTGTAAATTGATTGAGCAATACAAAAAAAATTCATTAATGAATCAGTATTATACCAGTCTATTGGAACCATATTTCCGCAGGGTAATTAAGCTTCGGTGAAGGTCAACAACAAATGGCACTGTCTTTTGTGAATGCCTTTTTGCAGTGGGCACATGATGTCCTGCCAGATTCTCATGCTGGCATTCCACTGGACCAGGAAGCACACTATATAAGGATTATTTTTTTTTTCAGAGGCCTGTGGGTTTTTTTTTATGAAATAGCTCTCCTTGTTTTACATTACAGAAGCAAAAACACTTAAAATTTCAGGACGTGATTCAGCAAGACATCCTCTTTGCAACTTACCCTTTTGTAAAGCATGTGGATCTCCGGCAGGTGGGTTTAACAATGTCTAACAAGAAAGCATAGCGCAATAAGGACTTTGGTGGTAAGGAATACTGACTCATTTCTTCACTTTCCTCTTCCAAGAAATCTTTTAGCATTTGAATAGAGGAATCATTGTCCTGACTATATTTCCTTTCCATTTCTTCTACTGTTTCAAGCTTAAAAAGAAAAGCCCCTTTTGATAAATTCTTCTTGCTTCTACAATCAGGACCAATGTTTAGATCCATAGTCTTCTCTTCAGAAGACAAGGAAGAACTAGCTCCACCCACTTTGTCAGCAGCCTTTTCCTCACATAAGCCTTGTAGATCCTGATCTGGGAATCTTGTTAAAACCTAGGAAGAAATTGTGGGGAAAAAAAATATTCAAGAACTCTATTTGATAAACAACTTGACAGCAGACTCTAAGCAAGTAAGAGATGCTCAGAATAAAAAAAGTAACCATTCAACGTTATTTTCATCAAGATTTCAAAAAATGTTAGCATCACAATTTACTAACCTACCAACAGGAAATAACTGACTTTGCAAAATTAACTTTCCAAGGGCAAAAAAAAGGCAGCAGAATGCATTGTTTTCTAACCCACTACCAGCCACTGCCCCCTAACTGTTTAAAGCCATTTAGGACACTGGCACGCATTTTTAGAAATCTCAGCATCCAGGCCAAAAGAAAAGGGACACAATTTAACTCCTCTGTTGATACCACTTGTCCCTCTCTCTATTCATCAACACACACCACTAAACCAAAAATTCAACACTCAGTCCTCATGAAACAAAGCCAATTCAAGCAACACTGACAGACTCACCTGACCAGGAGCTTGAAAAGAAAATGGTTCTTCGTGAAGCTTTGCAATTAGAAAATACCGCATCCTAGAATTGGGAATGCCAAGCTGTAAGCAAAATCCACAAGCCTTTAGTCCATGTGATAGAGAGAAGTGGTGTATAGTGTCATTCAAGTTATCTACCACTATATACAGTAATAGAACTATGCCACACTTATATCCTAAACAAGTAACTTTCACGCCCAGGTATTCTCAAGGAAACAAGCAGGCAATTATTTTTTGTACCTCATGTTTTTTACTTTCTGTGTGTATGAACAGAAATGTAAAGAAACTTTTATGTGAGGTAAGAAAAATGGCATGCAGCACAACTTCTTTGGACAGGTACTACCTGTTTTCTAGAAAATAAGAAAAAAGTAACCTCACTGCCTTTTTCAACAAAGAATTTATAAGACAATGGAAAATTAAACAAATGCACCACAACTGGACAACTGGTTTTCAAGCCACCCTCCATCAGTTTTCTCAGATTTATACAGGACTACACCAATTCCATTTAGTCTTGTACAATCTGAACTCCCTCTCAACTCTTTTCCAGTTGCCAGGGAAACATGCAAACAAAGCTCCTCCTCCCAAAAATGACACAGTCACATTTTCTGTGCTGGGAAATTCACAGGCATCAGCACTTCTGGAGCAATGAGGTTCCTGCAGGGAAAACTACCTTCCTCATCATGATGTAAATTCATGACTTCTTGAAAAACATCAAATGGCAGTGAAGCAATATGGGACCAGGATCTGAGCAATAACAGCAGTATGTTGTTATGAGTATAATCTCGCCAGGGTTGTAAAGAGCAGTAGGAAAACCTTCTATATGGTATGTTGGGGATAAAAGGACAACCAAGGATAATGTAGGATGTTGAGAAGGCTGAGGTTCTCAATGACTCCTCTGCATCAGTCTTCTCTGGCAAGTGCTCCAGCCTCATCGCAAAGGCCACAGCAGGTGAAAGCAGAGACTGGGAGAATGAAACAAAAATGGAAAAAAGGGAACATAGCCCCTATTTTTAAAAAGGGGAAAAAGGAAGACCCAGGGAACTGTAAGCCAGTCAGTCTCACCTCTGTGCCCAGCAAGATCATGGAACAGATCCTCCTGGAAAATCTGCTAAGACACATGGAAAATAAGGAGCTGACTGGTGACAGCCAACATGGCTTCACTTAAGGGCAAATCGTATCTGACCACTTGGGTGGCCTCCTATGACAAGGATACAGAGATGATGGAAGGTGGCAGAGAAACTGACGTCATCTACCTGGATTTGTGCAAAGCCTTCGATACTGTGCCACACAACATTCTGGTATCCAAACTGACAAGGCATGAATTTGACAGATGGACCACTCGGTGGAAAAGTAACTGGCTGGATGGCCACACCCAGAGAGTTGTGGTCAATGGTTCAGTGTCCAAGTGGAGGCAAGTGACGAGTGGTGCTCCTTAGGGGTCAGTACTGGGACCAGTGCTATTCAACATCTTTGTTGGAGACTTGGACAGTGGAATTGAGTGTATCCTCAGCAAGTTTGCTCCCAATACCAAGCTGTGTGATGTGGTTGACACCCTAGAGGGAAGGGATGGCACCCAGAGGGACCCTGACAGGCTGGAGAGGTGGGCCAATGCCTCATGAAGTTCAACAAGGCCAAGTGCAAGGTCCTGCACCTGGGTCGGCACAACCCCAGGCACAAATACAGGCTGGGGGGAGAATGGATAGAGAGCAGTCCTGAGGAGGACTTGGGGGGTGGTAGTAGATGAGAAGCTCAACATGAGTATGTGCTGGAGCCCAGAGAGCCAACTCCATCCTGGGCTGCATCAAAAGAAATGTGGTCAGCAGGGCCAGGGAAGTGATTCTGCCCCTCTACTCTGCTCTGGTGAGATTCCACCTGGAGTACTGTGTACAGCTCTGGTGCCCTCAGCACAGGAAAGACATGGAGCTGTTGGAGAGGGTGCAGAGAAGGGACATGAAGATGGCCAAAGGGCTGGAGCACCTCTGCTATGAAGACAGGTTGAGGGAGTTGAGGCTATCCTGCCTGGAGAAGAGAAGGTTCCAGGGAGACCTTAAAGTGTCCTTCCAGTACTTGAAGGGAGCCTACAGGAAGGCTGGGGAAGGGCTTTTCACCAGAGAGGGCAGTAATAGGACAAGGTTTTAGTAATAGGACAATAGTTTTAAACTGAGAGTATACTTACGTTAGACATCAGAAAGAAATTCTTCACCATGAGGGTAGTATGGCACTGAAATAGGTTGCCCAGGGACACCATGGAAGCCGCTTCCCTGAAGGTGTTTAACACCACGTTGGATGAGGCTTTATTCTGTCTAGTGTAGTGTGAGGTCTCTCTGGTCATAGTAGGGAGGTTGGAACCTGATGATCTTTAAGGTCCCTTCCAACCTTAACCATTCTATGAATCTATGATTATGCCAGTATACTGATGAGAAATCAAAAGTCATGCCAGATGGCTTTCTCATTCAGAGGAATATCTTCAGCTCTAGGCAGGACTGTCTTTTTCTAATACAGTAATTTTCAAATGTTCTTAGACTTGGTGCAGTCTGAACAATTAAATAATATTAGAGCTATTTCAGTACTCACACAGGTTGGAGACAAGAGAAATTCTTGATATTTAAATCCACATGTTTCTAGTGTTCGTACAAGTTCACTTCTGGCAGTAAGAAGAATCAACAATTAGTCCTTCAAACAACCTTTATCTTTTTTATCCTGAATAAAAACACATTAAATACAGGACCTTAGGTACCATGATATTCAGCATATTCAGTGAAAGAAGCGGACAGAGAATTACAGATATGAAATAATAAATTTTTTTAACTTGAGAAGACAACATAGAAAATTCAATGTTACTGTAGCTAAAAAAATACTATTACACATACAGGTACCTCACATCCAGTTTCGTTCAAACTCCCCCTCAAAAAACGTCCCACCTCTAGGACAGTACTTACAGTGTGTCAACCAGGAAAATAATCAGAGAGCAAGACATTCTCTTTATTGTACATTATAGAACAGGAGATTAAAATCACTACAAACAGCTCACTACCTCCCTGTGTTCACATACATGGCATGAGCTAAGCCGAACCCAGCTGCCTGCCATATTCATTAAGGAGCATTGGATGCCGCGTGGCTGCTCTCTTGTTGCTTTAAAGAATGCTGTAGAAAGATCCAGCTCTGTTCCAGTAAAAAATGAGATGGAAGACCACAATATCTGCTTTGCCCACAAGAAAAGACAATGCTCCTGATGTCATTAGGTAACCTTACTGACAACTTCCCTCTTCCACATTTCAGACAAAGATTTTATACAGTCTTCACACTATATTTCTGGATCATATGATGGCAACCCTGGATCAGTGATAATCTACTGTCAACAAAGCTACTGAAGAAAGCTCCTATGCTGTACTGTGGTCTTAACAAAAGATACCATGAGGTCCTGTCATGGATAAAATACTCAAACCTCTGCATGATACACCTAGTTATTTTTCTATGAAAATTAATATTGATCCTTTCTATGGGTCACGAAATTATCAAATAAAATAAATGGAATCAACTTGTTATATTTTATCTGCTTAGAGAAACAAATAGTTGTTTAGCAAGTTCCTTTCAAAACTTAGTATTTTCACTCCGAAAATAAAACAGTATTTTTAGCACACAACTGCCAGCTGTCCCATCTCACTCCATTTTGTTAACTTCAATTTTAGGATATAAAAATTCTGCCTTCCTCTTCTGAAGAACATGTCCTTTACTGGAAACTAAAACCTGCATAAATTACACTTTACCTTGCAGAAGACGATTCAAATCCTTTAACATTTTCTAAAAGTAGGTATTTTGGAAGCTTTTGGAGCCTATGAGAAAAAAAGAAAAAAGGAATCAACAAGTCAGAGTTACAAGATGTAAACTTAATTTTATTCATCCACAGATTTGTTTGGCTATGTGCAAGATCAAAGTATTTCCACATTATTCTAGCTGCTAAAGTTTAGCATCCTTAGAAAAATGCACCTCAACTCTCACAGTTGCCTAGATCAAATCATTCCCAACTAAATTAAAAATGTGGACTGCTGATAATTACAAAAACCAACAAAACCCATTTATGTTCAGATGGGCTGCTGTATCCCATGCACGTGCTTCTGAAATTGCTTACCGCTGTTCATTTCCCAAAGCACAATACTGATATTCAACAGACTGAGTTTGTCATAGGAAAGATAATTTCTGGGAGGAAAAAATCACTATTTAGCCATGGAACAAAAAACTTTTTGTTTAAGTGCTGAAAACCAAAATCAAAGTGTCCCATCAACTTCAGGGATAACACAGCAAAACCAGTATTTATCTAATTGCTTTAAGAAATATAGCATGTTTAGAGCTCAAACTGTAGATCCTATCAGTTTTCTATATTTTACTTTTTCATTTTGATGGAGGGAGTGAAGTGCCTGAGGTTTAGAAAGATCAGTGCAGTGGTCTGGAAACAGATTCATTCCAAGAACAGCATGTTCATTCTCTGGAGAAAGGAACATGCCCAAGTTGTGCCAGGGACCATTCTAACAATTTTGGAGCATACATGATTCAGATTCAAGTCTCTGGGAACATTCCCTGGCACTGATTAATTCTCTAGTAAGCCTAATGTAGACAGGGTATGTCTGTCACACACAGTGGGATGTCAGAACAGCATACAGAAACGGGACACTAATGCCGTCAGACATCAGCTCTGTGCTTATTTGTCAATAAGTGACTTTGGACTTCCACTGGTGCAAATCACAGCAGAATTTTTTTCATCACATTCCTGACTACCATCAGTTAAAGGCAATCACATGAAGCATTAAAGAACTAAAGCATTTCACAAGAAATTGGAAAACATACAAGATACTATGCCAAATAAAAAAATAAAACTAAAAATAATAGTGAAAAAAAAATACTAAACTGAAAAAGCAGCATCAGCCAAATTCCCTGCAGATGAATGGGAAACATATCCATTGGCATGTGTACCCACACTTAACATCATCATCACCTACTATGAAACTTGTTTTTAAAGTAATGAATACAGAACATAGCCTAAATGCAAGAGCTCACACAGGATCAACAGATCACAAGGTGAGTAATCACTGTACAAAGAGTATGTGTTAAGTACTTGGCAGGTATTAACATTACTAATGTGTCTGTAAAAGCAGCACTTTGACATCTTAGTGTTAGATTGCCCTGAGTTATGGCTTAGACACAATAAGCAGACAGTATCTGGACCATTCAGGTCAGACTGTCAGCTGGATGTTCCAAGTTTTAAAAGGCTAAACATAAGGTAGAACAACCAAGGGATGAAAAATTATTTTATAGTTTCTGTAAACTGAATGCATGCTGTACCAATTTAGAATGCAAAGTGATAATTTCTATATTAGGAATTTCCCTTTTTTGGGCTGAATTACTCCATACTCAATGTCTGGCAAGCATGTCATATCCAAAAAAAAATGCACAAACACTATCTCAGTAAAACATAATCTATTGGAACTGAGCAACTCTGCACAAGCCATCATCTTGAACATATTTCAGACTGCTTACAGCAAGTACAGCCTAGAGAAACAACCTGCCCAAGGGAGATAAGGGACACCAGCAGGGGTGTTGAGATAAAGTGCCACAGCCAAGCCTAGCTCCTTTGCATCATCCTGATGAAAAACATGTGTCGAAAGCTTTGGTTTTGAGAAGGAAAAGCTTCTGCCCTTTACCCAGTTAAGCCCACAGCAACCAGGAAGCAACATTTCCATGTTAATGCACTAGTGTCCTCAAAGCAGCCAGCTTCTTAAGTGTGTCTCAGTAGAACTGAAAGGAATACTGAGGTCAGGATTCCCTTAAGGATAAGGAAGGCGCTAATATTTTGATAAATTATTAACTTACACACTATCTGCTGGTTTTAATTTATCATTTTGAAAGGTCAGTCTGGTGGACTGAGTTACATTCCTTGTTCGAGAAAACACATCCTTCGCAACTTTTGGAACCCCCCGTTATCTCCCTGCTTTTGTATCTCTGCTAGTTGTGGAGGACTAATAATAATATTTCTTTTTACCTATTAATTGTCTAGCTTACTAGGCTAAAGAATCTGTGTTGTGCTCTGTTTTGTTTTTCTGCCACAGATTTTCTAGGCTCTTTTGAGTGTGTTCTCTATCTACTGATGAAAAAGGCAAAGGGGTAGTTCCATTTTATGTTGCTGGCTGCAAAAAAGTTGCTTCTGGAAGATGAAGACCCTTTTCTCTCAGTGTTAGCAACAGTTTGAAAGAAAGGCAAAAAAACCAAAAACACAACCCACCAAACAAACCACACACCAAAAAACCCCAACAAACAAACAAACAAACAAAAATACAACAGACAAAAAAATAGTAACTAAGACAGACAAATCTCCCTTCATCTTCCTCCAATTCTGACAGCAAGACTCACCAAAGAAGAAATATATAAACAGCTGTCCCAGTCTCCAGCAGAAGCAGGACTGTTAGGAACAGTAAATGAATTCTCAGATTCATGCCAGCTGGTGTCCAATAGACATCTCAATCCTGAAGCAGAGATTTCTGCTGGATGATCTCCCTGAGCAATTGCTTGCTCCACTTCCCCATGAAAGATTGCTACAGTGGTATGCATCTCTTCCCAAAAAAAGACTATAAGCATTACTTGGAGCTTATTTTTAACACTCTCAGTAAGAACAATTTAGGTCAGCAAAAACTGATTTGCTTGGATTTACTGTTTCAAAATTTAAGGCATAAATAATCCAAATAATTATGGCTATTTTATTAGGAACTGGGGTCTCATGGGCCAAAAATGACAGATCAACAGAAAGACAAGGGCACTGTTCAGACAGTGCAGTGCTATTTGAATTCCTTAGTATTACTACTTAAAACAAGAGATTGTACTACAAGCCCAAAATACACAAGCTACCTCAAGATACCTAGAAGCAGCACCAAAAAGAAAGAATAGACACTTCAAGAACAAAGGGGACAGAAGATGTCTTGTATTATGCTGTCAATAATACATATAAAAACGTTACCTATTCAAAAGGTGACTGAACATTGAATCAAAGCTTTTTAAACTTCGTATTTCAAACAATTTTTATGTTTCCATGGTGTCCATTAGCAAACTATTATATTACCTTCTCCTGCTTCTACATACAGTCAATGAAGTTTCATGTTGAACTGAAAATATACAACTAAATTTTTTTCATTTATGCTATAGCTACAATTTAAACAGACATACACTAAAAAGAAAACCGGATAATGAAAGCATATACTGTAACTATGAAATTATAATGGCATTGATAAAATACCAGTATTTATAAATTATACATCAAAATGTGAACACAAACAAGCAATGCAACATAATACTAGCAGTATCCCTGTAAAACATTCTAGATTGCTTGTCTTGCTGAAATATCAAAAGAACTACACAGTTACAACAAAGGTTTAAGAGCTGAGATAAAAGTTCATTTATACCTTGGGAGAATATCAAGGATATAGAGAAAGCTCTTTGTCCGTGGATCAGATACATCACCCTGCAGGCCAATTCTAAGAAAGAATAATGAAAAAGCTGAATATTACTCAGAGCAGACTGACATTTGACTTACACTTTTCTACAGAATGCTAACACTTCTTGCTTTGAGTCTCAAAAAGGGATTCTGGAAAAGCATCATGTATAGACATGAAGAGCGGCTCAGAGAGGCAGTGTCCTAAGGACTGAAAGAGTGGCCCTGGAATCCACTAGCTCACAGTGAAGTTAAAATTGAAGCATTTGGTAATGAAATTCACCCTGCAGTGTGCAAACTGTTTAGCATTCTGGTCTTGTCCAGCAAACCCCTTGAATACACTTGGCTCTGAAAGAACAAAAAAAACCACTGGGTTCCTGGGAATATCCTGCTATTTTACATTAAATATATTAAATTATTTCTATGAAGCAAAGCCCAGTTCCCATCATTTGGCCCCATGTGAATAACTTTGTAACCAATATTGTAACATTAAATTGGACAGCTCATGTAGGTTTAAAAATTATAATGTAAGATTGAGGCTTGTGTTCTCCTAATTTATACTTCATTACTTTACATGAGTAGTTACTAGAATCTTGTCTCCACCAGCCACTGCTGTCAAACAATATGAATTTGAAACTAATCTGACAAAGAACATCTCAGGAAACTCACTATTCACTTCTTAATAAATATACTTGATTAATTAGTATTCCTCTATATCTTCCACAAAATAATTTTGAAATCATCATCCTCCTAGTCTTGGCTAAAACAGAAACATTCCTCAGAATTACCTATTTGTGTGCACATATAATTTCAAAGTACAAATAAAACCAAATAATACTTGTAGTCCAAGGCAGAAGTGAGATATTCCAGTCCTCCTCCAGTGCCCCCAGAAAAGATTAGATTGATATCTAAAGAGAAAGGAAGCACCCCCGAACAGCAAAATCTTTTAATTTCTCAGAGGAACAATGCAGTATTCAAAACAGGTGTTGTAAGAAGCTTAATTGATTTAAACTGAATTACATGATCAATAATTAAGATTCAAATTGCTGCATTCCACTTTTAGTAAACATCACAGTGAAAAGAGCTACAACATTTTTGCTTAGGAAGAGAAAGACAACACAGATGAATCACACATAGTGTCACTCTTGAAAACATTTCTCCTTTAACAGTCCATACTGTAGGAACTGCACTTTTCTCCAATGTGTGCTTTATCTACCTTGTAAATGGCTGACAGGGAGGACTCATCAAAACCATATCAAAAGATAATCTGTCAAATTCTTTCAGTGTTATGCCCTGAATAAAAAAAGAAAAAATAGAAGAATGGTGAGTGTTGCTAATTGTATGAAACTCTAAAGTAATCTTCCAGATCAAACTATTTCCTCTTACTTCCACTGCATGCTTCATCTAGCAAAAAATCACCTAATCTCCCATTTGACCTAATTGCTTCAATTTTTTTCTACCTTGGCAAACCATACAATACAAATACACATTAATTACTTTGAATATGAATCAAAACCACTAACAGTGTTGGGATCTACACATAATCTTGAAGTTTTTAATCTACTGGTTCTTTCAGAAGAGTTGTGTAGTGGTCCTTTGAGTAGATCACATAAAAATACTGACCAGTTGCTTCCACCCCTCCTCCAAACACAGTATTATTATTCAGATATGAAGTCTTTGTACATCAAAACCAATATTAACATATTAAAAATGGCTTGAAAAATTAGATCTTCTTGAAAGACAAAATATCTGAACAGAAGTTCTCAGATCACTCAGGTGTTAACATGATAGTTTTTACAGGTCCAGACTGTGGGGTTTAACTCTTGAGCTCATTGCCAACACATCCTGTGAAGTTTACTTCATTCTAGTTTTCGGTCAGTAAAAATCCCTCAAAGATATACAACTGAAAGCTTTAATCTGTAAAAATATTTCTGTTCAGAGAAGAAAGAATGTGGCATGAATTAATTACACAGGTATAAGTTCCTCTAGACTAAATTTTAACCAACACTGGGAGGATAAAATATTAATGGGTCAAGAGGACAGAAAAAGGATAATGATCACGGAGCGATGTGCTGGACAAAGAAATCACTGCCTTACATATTTTAAGGGATATCTATATATCAAATGTAATATAATTGCTCACAGATACTAGATAAAAGCTGGGGGTTTTTTTCCAATAAATTCAAAGACTGTCTTGCTGCTCTTATCTACTATGAGGAAACATATGCAAGCATTCATCTTCTTTTACCTGTATAAAACAGTAAGCTATCATTTAGTTGATTTTTATCGAGTGCTGAATAAGCATTTAACCTTTAGTCATCTATTTACTTCTTACTTAATTTGATGTATCTTTTACTGTCATGTTGTAAAACTGTAAAAGAAGATAAAGAAGTATACAGAATTTTCTATCTAAATCCAGGCAAAATTACATGCCTAGTTTGCCCCTCAATTATTAAAACAGAATCAAATTTTACCTAGTCTTTCCTCAAGTAATTTGGAAAAGGCACAGAATTCCTAAAACATTTGAT
The DNA here is from genome assembly GCF_000747805.2 of Chaetura pelagica. Lineage (NCBI taxonomy): Eukaryota > Metazoa > Chordata > Aves > Apodiformes > Apodidae > Chaetura > Chaetura pelagica. The sequence continues at coordinate 77,912 of NW_009954232.1, read as the reverse complement.
CTATTGATCCCACAAAAAATTGCAGGACTGTCCCATCTGATATAATTTATTGTGTTTTACTGAGCTCAACTTTAACAACAAAATGGAGGCATGCCTCCAAGTGATTTAATTAAATTCTTTAAAAATAGATGAAAATATTTTCTCAATCTAAACCTATGATTTTTGTCATTCCTTTCTAGGTGGTAAGCATTCCTATTGACATTTATGTAACATTTCTTGATGCAGCAGCCAGGACTTTCAGGAAATTTACTCGCTGCAGTGTGAGCATTCCTCTAACTTCAACAAGCAACCACAGCAACAGAATGCAAAGTTACTGTAAAACTGATATATTTATGACAACATAAATTAAATCCTTTTGTTTATCTTTTTATTAATAAGGACAGTGAAGACAACTTGCTTCTACAAATGCCAGACTAGAGTAAAAAAGACATTCATTACTCACCTCAATTGTCTTTGCCCATAATGGTGTGCTGGGAAAGTTGTGCTTATAAACTTCATTGGCAAGAGTGTTCACATCAACAGCAGCAACAACTTCTGCAAATGTGCAGCTTTCTAAAATTAAAGAAAGAATTTGAAAACTGTAGCTTCTCTTTACTATTCTTGGAAAAATGCATTTGTTCAGTTGCCTTACAGCTACACCCAAAAATAAAAGGGAAATTACATTATCAAATTCTGTTGTCTTGCCTTTAAAATTTCATATGAAAAACATACTGTGTTTCTAATTGTAGGGCCAATACTTCCCTTCCTTATACATCCAAAAACGGAAGCTAACTGCTCACTTCATAATTTGTAGATGCAGTCATGCACAAACTCCAAGCAGAGCATATCTCTACAGCATTCCCACCTGCACCCAGCTAGTTTCTGTGGCCACCAAGTTCCTTAGCTATAGCAACACAGTCTGGGTCAGCCTGCCAAGCCCCATTGCCACCACCTGAGCCTCTCCAGCCTATAACAACTTACAGGAACTAAATGTGTTATTTTAGAAGCATACTACTTCTCATTGTGAATAAATGGGACCAATATATATGTTTGAGCTACATCTACTCTTACAATAAAACTTGAACAAGTTGTCTGAAAAACATTTGAGCTTCTATTCCAATAAAACCTTGGGCCTTGAACCCAACCACTGCCTTCTTTGAGTCCAAGGTCCCCAAAATAACAAATGCTTTGTAGGACATTTGCCAGCTCCTCTTCTCTTGATATCAAAGGAAGTATTTCTGGACACTTAGACGTGGCATTGAAAAGAATAGAGCACAGTGTAACAAACCTACTGATAGCTAAAATCCTGAGGGAAAAAATACACTAAGAAGAATGTAAACAAGCAACAGTTAATTTATAGAGAAACAGAACAATAGCTTCTGCAGAAGCTAAGGACAGAAAAACAACAGTGGTTAATCCACTGCTCATCATGTCACACTATTTATTATTACTAACCACAATACCTTCAAGCGAGGCTTTTTATTCTGGAAGATAGGCTGTGGTCACCATTAGAGCCACAGGCAGAAAACAGTGACTGTACTTCCTGATATACAGGACCAATTTCAACCACCAGGAAATTTACGTTATGGTCACCATTACAGAAGTCCCAGATGAAACACGGGCGACCAACAAAAAATTCTGTAAACCAAAAAAGAAACAAGGCGAATAACCACATGCCTTGGAGTAGTCTCACAACATGGTCAAGTAACACATTAACAAATGACCTTATCAGACATCTCACAAACTACTGCTAGTCAGCTAATTATTTACAGTTTGAAAGGATAAAAAACCAGCTATGATGATCCCATGGATTTAATTTTAAGTGAGACAGTTATCACTCATTTCTTACCTATCAGGTTTTCAAGGCCATCTTATTCAAAACTAAGATGAAAGGAAAATCCAAGTATTGGAAAGATTGTAGCAGATGTTTTAACAAAGATCAGCCTGGTTCTCCTGGGTTTACTTGGTACAATAGAGGGCAGAAAAGATAGGAGTTTCACAAGAAAAAGATTTACTGACAGCCACCCACTAAGGATCAACATACAAATCACTATTTCTGGTCACTGTTTTGGCATTTTGACAAGAAATTGTAACCAAAGTATTAAATACAGGTGTATCCACGAGGACAACAGAATGACTACACCTGAGGTCACAGAACAGGTATGTTAACACTGACATCTAGTGTGAAAAGAACGGTGCCTTAGCAGCCTGACTTGATATATAAGCATATTCAAGAACCAACACTTTCATCTTCCTAAAACAAAGCTGTTAACAGTTAGGTAATGAGAACTAATTTCAAGTACTATTTAAAAGACTGCTTTTCTCATCTATTCTTCTAGTTTCTAAAACATTTTTTCCTGACAAGCTCATCCTCACTGTGTGTTCCAAGCTCTCCAGAAGAAAATAAATACATAAATAAAATAACATCAAATTATTATCTAAATTAACATATAGTTTAAAAATTACAATTGGAATAGCAGGCAGGCTGCTTTATCTCACAACACATGATTCAGACTCTCATCCTTTTAACTAACATCAATCCAATCTCTCCCTGTACACATAGAAGAAAAAGAAGCACTGGGGATTTGCATCAAGGGACTTCACAGGCCCAAATGCCTGGAAACACTGAAAGAAAGCACATAGCCAGTAGTAATTGATTGAATCCCTTGCAATACAATGTTGAGTCAAAAGCAGGGGTGTAAGTCATGGAAAAGGGACAGGGACTTTTCCTGAACTGTTCCATCTGACATCCTCTCTTCACAATTCGAAGACCTGATAATTTTTTCAAAGTTTCTCTTCCTTTTCACTTGAAAGCCAAAGCTGTGGCTCACTTGGGAGTTCCTGTTACAGAACAGACACCCTCTAAAAGCTGATTAAGCCTATTTGTGTGGAAATACTCTGGAAATGCATGAAGGAGATCTGGCAGACAAGCAGATCTCACACATCCAACCTAACAAAGAAAAGCTTGTATAAATTTCAAACAATGTGAAAATGAAACTTTTTAAAAGAGTTTCTTCTCCTGAAATTTCAACAACTTCTATGTCAAACTGTGATATTGTTTTATTATTGCAATTATATTTACTACTTGATAATGACTGTAGGAACGCATAATTAAAAAGACTAAAAGCAGAATCTAAAAAAAGCAAACAGAATCAAGACTGTGTTTAACTACTCCCACTGACAAAAAGCACAAAAGCAACTCACGAACATGAAAAAGCCCCTGAATTGCTGACTGAGTGAGATGTTAAATCAACTCCCCAAAATATCACACAGAACCACAGCACAGAAAAAGATGCAGCTCTGGAGACTTTTTTTTTCTCAAACAAGTACATCCAATTTTCAAAATGCAGCCATTTAAGAGAATTAAAGCAGAAAACAAATTTTATACAGACTAATGAAAAAGCAATACACATTTTTTCAAGTGAAACCAAGTAGCTGCTGGAATACTTGATTTGCAATATTCTTCAACACCACAGTTTTTTAACCAAGGCTTTACGTTTCTGAACCAGATGTTGTAGCTCAAAGGGAAACCACAAACACAATGGGGAAGTTAGCGAGGGAGCTGCTATGACTTGTTTTTAGGCAGATTAGATTGCAATATTCTCCTCCCTTAGCTGAAAGCAGGTGAACTCAAATTTGTATCATCCTGTTAAGAAATTACCGATTTTGCAGTTGACTCTCAAAACCTCTAGCAGAAATTCTTTAGCTGTTATTTGAATTGCCTAAGGAGACAGCAATCAAACTTTAGGTCTCAATTCTCTATTTTGTCGTACACACAATGCTCACAAGCCATGTCAGCTAAGTGGCAGTCACTCAAGCGAAAGGGACAGGGCTGCAATGACTGGAAGGTGTGGCGTTTAAAACAAAGGAACACAGGATGCATGGATTAGCTTCTGATTTGGAAAAAAAACAAACCCGAAGGGTGTCGTGCTCAAACGCCAACAGTAAAATTTCTGACATTAAAATATATGTCCTTTTCCTCTTCAGAATCGATTCCTTTGTCATGTGTTTCCAGCAGGCCTTAAAATTAACATAGATCTATTTATATTCACCACTGTACTTTTGTAATAGAACCATCAATGTCAGCAGAGCACATGAAATACATGGTGCTACACCAAGGGCAGAGCCTGGTGGTTCTCTGCATACTGGAAAAATCAGAGGCAGAACAATTATCTATGCTAACAGGTATATGGAAACGGATGGGAAAAGGAAGATTAGTCACATGTTTTTTTCTGTCCTGTTTCCTTTTAAAACAGAGAGTAAAGATTTTATTTAGGAGCTGTCAACTCTAGGCTGAAAAGATTAGGCTGAACTGTCCATGGCTACAGTCAACAGGACTATCAGTAAACTTGATACTTGCTTCCTGCAGGATATCTGGCAACTTTTTTCATTGCTCTGTTTGTATAGTGTTTGTTCATGTTCAGTTATATAAACTATGCAAATTTACATTTTAGAACAACTGGTACCATCCTATGCTACAAAGGGCTATATTTTAGAGAAGCATTACATAAAAGTGAGTTTTGGTGTAAAACCTTGCACAAATCAGCAATATTTTTGTCTTGCATTGTGCTGAATCCTAAACCTGCTTGCCAGTTTTGTCTTGTCACCTTTGCCTCTCCCTCTGCGATCACTATGCTCTGTGTAACTGTGCACACCAGCTTATTATGCTGTGCAATTCACAGAGGTAATCAAATAAAATTAGTAAACAGAGATGACAGAGGGCAAAATACCTCAAATTCTTACTGTGTAAAATTGAAATACCACAACTGTAGAGGAAAAACATCACCAACTTTATGATTGCAAAATTACAGTATTTTTAAAAATTTGTCCATTCATGTTTCACTCACAGAGACTTTTTTCAGTGACCTGGCAGATTACTGATGCTTGTGGTGGAGACCTCAGAAGGATTTTTCATGGGAAAACTGTCTAAATTAATAAGCCAGTTTAAGTTTGTTTTGGTTGGGAATGGGGAAGGGCAGGCTGTTTGATAGAAAATTGTTAAAGAAATAGATTGGTAGATACAGATTTTCTAAAAATAAAACACTTCTATAAATCCTGCAAAGTTTGGAGCACAGGGTGGGAAGAAGGAAAAAATGCACTCCCATCTCTTAGCTGCCTCATCTTTCAAAAGTGTGAATATGAACAGACTTACTCACTTCTGACCTTAATCAAGCTCATCTTTCTAAATGATAACTTTTTGCATGTCTTTGCTGTTAAGCTTAAAATACTATTATAGAGCATTCAAAATATAAAGCTATAAATCCTGCATATGCTGAATTATCTACAGCTGAAGTACCAACATAGAACTAGATAATCTCCCTAATACTTCTTTTCAGTTTTGGACTGAAATCTAAGTTCAAGAACAGCCTTCTTTTTACCATCAAAAAGCACCTGATTCAATTTTATACTAGTAACTTCTACATACTATTAATAAAGAAATACTTGTAAGAGAGTATTAGCTTCCTTGACTTTATTAAAATTCAATTATTTCTCACTGTAGGCAAGGACAATCTCAAAACCAATTGAATATTACTTGGTGCCAAATACATTCTAGCTGCCAAAACAATGAACATCCTCATCCTGCAAGCTCAAGAATTTGCTGTCCTAAAACTAAATTTAAGAGATATCACAGCCAAAAAGGGCTTCATGGTAAAAAAGGCAGTGTCAGATTTCCTGGAAAATGCCTATTTGCCAGTTGAAAACACTGGCAGTTTCACTGAAGAGTAGAAAGTTGGATCAGCTCTGCTAAACATAACTGGCCAAAAAACTGGCTACCTAGCACAGCCAGGAACACTGAGCCAGAACTTGCCAGAGCTGCAGAATCCCTTCTGTAGAACAAGTAGCATTCCTGGGGTGCTGCCACTGAAGTACTCTATGTTCTCTCTCTTTTCTGCCTGTTCCTATTATTTTTCCTGGCTCTAAAGATTCACCAGAAACCATACCAAGAAAATAAAGTATTACATATAATCTCTTGTGTATCTGGTTTATGAAAGCATTGGCAAAACGGAGGACTTTATTTTATGCTTCATTTTTCTATGAAAAAAAAACACAACAGCTTCTACTATTTCCATACTTGATTTAAATGGAAGATACCAAGCAATCTGCCATTTGCTAAATGATGTAAAAAAAAATTATGGGAAACATTTTCCAATAGCACGGTTTCATGTAGACATGTAGGCCTAAAACACATAAGAAACCCTGTCACTATATACAAAAAGCGCTTACAAAGGAACAGTCACTTTTTTGTTTGATTTCCAAGTGAAAACAAACACTGAATTTTCCCTTGCCTTGACTTCATTCCTGTATAAATTGTATAAGAAAACTGAATCCAGATGTCTAAGAAACTTAAACAGATAAAACAACACAAAGGATCAAAATTAATATATGAGTATTCCTGAATGTAATTCAGTTCATCAAAACCAGTTTTACTTAATGATCTGTCATTAAATACTTAATTCAGTTCAAATTGCATAAACCCCTTTTTATTCAAATTGCCTGATTATTAGTTTTAACAATACTCAAAACAGCATTCTCAGCTAGAAGTGTACCATTTGGACTTTTTCCAAGAAAATACCATGACTACAGGCTGAAACCTTCCTAGAAGCTTCCTAGAAAAATAAGCACCCAGATTTGAATAAAAGTCATACCAGCTGTAATGCAAACAGCATTCTATCTATCTGCTTTGCAAATTTCAATTTATATGTAACCGTTTACTACTAAGGCCATTTACACAGACAATAATGAAAGTCTCCTCTTACACAAAGTCCCTTCATCTGCTTTGGCTGGTACCACCACAAAAGAAATTCTCTCTTACTCTTCATACGAACTGCTATTTCTTCTGTCAAGAAGAAATTCTATGAGCTCAGAATAACAGAATTTACAACACACCATGACACTGATGCATTTGTTCAGCAAATTCAGAAACAATCAGCTTGAAAATAAATTTACCCTTCCAGGAAAACATACAAAGGTTTTGGTTAATTCACAGAATTGTCATGGCTGGAAAGGACCTCTGAGATAACCAAGTCCAAGCATCAACACAAAAAAACCCACAAACCAGCAAAAACAACCACACACACCCCACCAGAAAACACCCACCAAAAAAAGCCCCTACAACCCTGATCACTACAGCATGCCCTAAGTGCCACATCTACGTGTTTCTTGAATTCCTTCACCCTCCAAACTACATCTTACTAATGTGATGTATGTTCTCAAGCTTCATATGTACGTTAACTATCTAATGGATACAAGTTTACAGTATTCTGATAATCTTCAAAGGCTGCATTCCCAATATTCCCATTATTTCAAGTATTCTGTTGTGTTCCATATATAACATCTGTCATTACAGTTTATTAACAATTACAGAACATTACCAAAGACTCACAAGACACCTATTATTATGTTAAGAGCAGAGTTAGGTAAGATTCAGTAGGGATTTGTTACGCACATATACACAGCAACACATGACAAATGGCGGAGTGAAGGACTGTGGTGTAGGCTAAGATTCAGGTAACATATTCTATGAAAATATGGAAATCGTCCACAACATGTAGATAGTACCCTTTAACTTCAGAAACTAGACTACAAGAAAAGCAGAGTATTACTCTTAGTTATATAAACAATACACAATGTCTAACACCTTATTTTCATTTCACGGAGACTCCAAAATCTGCAGTTCCATATAAAGCTATATTTTGCTCTTAATAATCTAAGATTGTGTCTGGAAATAAAGAAAATGTACCCTTACAAGAGGTAGTTAGAATTATTTACAGTAACAATGTAGGTACCAGGTACCTATTTCCGTATGTCATGTATTTTCACCTATTATACAAACATAAAACACATGTACACATTCAAGTAAAAATTAGTGGGGAAAAAGCCACACTGCAAACTGCATATTTTAAGTTAATAAACAATGCTAAATGTATTCTACTCTGTAAGCATAACCTGAAATTACACAGCTCACTGGAAAATTAACAAGCTAAGTTTTCACCTGATGTTTTTACAGAAATGCTCTATGTTGTACAGCAGAAGGGCTGTTAGTGATTATTAAGGCGCACGTATTCAAATAAGTGTAGTTACAATTATTATGGTGGTTCTCTTAAATTATAGAAAATGTTGTTGAAATCTGTACTTTCAAATAACAAGGCCCAGAGTACCTTACAAAGTAGATCAACAGCCCTGGCTCAATTATTTTTAGTTGGGGAAGTTAAGCCACAGAGTCTGCAGGACTTGCTTAAGGCCACCCAGGCCATGCTTTAATAATACAGGAAATTGAGCTCCAGGGTTCTTTGTACCAGAAAAAAACCTCACCTGGACACATGGTTTAGCATGAACTCTCTATAAGAGTTTTTACATTTAGAAAATGTTACGACAGACCCATTTGTAGATCACGTATCAGCTATTCACCTAACTATGTGCCATGAAAACCAAGTCTGCGTGTACACCTATAGGATACTCTGCCTAATTTGATTATCATCCTGCGCATCTGCATGATCCTGACCCCATCTGCAGCAGGGGGTTGTCAGCAAAAGACATAGCGTGTTTACGAAGACAAAATCTCACCCGGCCTGAAGCAGGACCGAGGATCCCCAATCTCTACCCCAGGCACCCGGTGCCACCCAGCCCATCACCAGCGCTCTGGGGCAGCGCTCAGTTCACCCCACAGACCCCAACGCGAACCCATCAGCAGCAGCCCCCGCTGCCAGGCCCTCGCAGCCCGCCCCGCGCAGCCCCCGACACCAGCCCCGGGACCCCCGGCTCCCTCCGCACCAACCCCGCCACAGGGACGCTTCCTGGCCCTGCAGAGCGGAGGCTT